>NW_015161978.1:453295-548295 GCF_001447785.1 Gekko japonicus | reverse complement strand
CTGGCCTCCCACAGTGGCTCTTCTTCACTCCATCTTGGAGACTTCTATTACTGTAAATCTGAGGAGAGTGACAATCTGCCACCTATATGTAATGTTACTTTCCCCCAATAATATTCTGCTTGTGTCTGGTTCTTTTCCTCTTTTGACTTCTTACCTACACCTGTTATTTCTTCCACTTTCCCCCCATTGTTACCTTTCTTATACTTGCACTCCCATCAATGATGCAGGCACTTGTTTTTGAATTATATTAGGGCCAGTTCTTCCAAAATACCCCCTAATCCAGCTGCATCCCAGCAATTTACAATATCCCCACACTAGGGGAGGAATACTCTGAGACTGGACTCAAGGAGATAAAATGGAGAGAGAGTGCTAGACTTTCTTTCCTGCATGGATAGAAGAGGAATTAAAATTGAATTGAGGGATTGTGGTAGTGACTCCTGCCCATAATGGAGGTGGGCCAGGTAATGGATAGTAGAGAGATACCATACTAAGTTTTGGGAAGTTGACCAGTAAATACAAGACTCTTGAAAGAGTTGGTGATGTGATTGAATTAAGTTTACTTACATAGAAATTGTAGGCCTGGTTTTGTTTATAAACCAAGTCTTTACTGGGGAAAACTCAGTGATACTATACTAGTTTAAGTGTCTGTAAGGTCAGTCATTTTAAACATACACATCAGGTACAACCAGCATTTGTTGGGTTTGATTAAAACTCATTCAAAAAAGTTAGGACCTGATCCAAAGTTTCAGGCAGTCTAGGTCCTCCCATTAACGTCAGTATTCTTTTTTGAATCAGGCCCTCTAAACCTCTTCAGCAATATATTTCAGATTTGCTACCTTGTATTCACTTTTGGCTGGTGTATGATTTTTGGTTGACTGAAGTTTACCCAGTTCGGCGATGCTTCTGTTTGACAGCTTGTGAGGGACAAATTTGATGTTCTTCACTTACATTTTAAGATGAATTCTTTTTGAAAGTTCTATTGATTGTGCATGTTTATATCCTGATAGCTTCCCTAAAGAGGAATTTACATACATGCAAGTATTTTTGGCCAATATGTAAAACCATCAATTGGTTATATTTATAGCAAGATATTAAAAGAACTCGAGCACTTATGAATCCTTTCACACTAACTGAGCACAAAGTGAACAGATAAATTACATCAAATTGTTCTTTCTTATAATTATTCAGTTTTGCCCTTGTAGAAACAAAACCCCCATTTTCCTGAATATTTTCAATAAACAGCATCAATTAGAATGGGGGAAAGGTTCAGGTTCTGTTTTCTGTGTGGTTGTATAAAAGTACAGCAATTTGATGTGACTCAACAACCCATGACCAAAAAGATACCCTAATGTCAGAGGTGTTGTCATTGATAGCAGAGTATTGACCTAAACAAGGCTAGTGTCATATTTAAAAGCATGGCATACACATTCCTGTACATTTTATTCATTCTCTCCTTTAACAATAGTGCATGATAAAATCATCCCATATAAAATGACTGATACAATATTTACAACATTGTTGCATAAATTAATGTTTGTACACATCTTTCGATACAGCTGACTTTTTATTGACTGATATCTAGTTTTTTAAAGAAACTGGTGGCCTTTTTCTAAGGAAAATGCAAGCTAGTAATATTTAAGGAATTCAGAAGTTTTAACATTCCATTTGCAACATTTAAAACATGCTTTACAGATCCAATATCTTTATTTTCAGCAGAGAACCACCAGCTGGAAGAGAACTGTTAATATTTGATCTAGTGTAATGTTGTCAGTGTAATGCTGATTTACAGCCCAATCATAAACATGTTTGCTCAGAAATAAGTACCATTGATTTTAATTGAGTTTACTTCTGAATAAGCCTGTTCAGAAATGTAGCCTTAAATATTTTCTTCCTCTGAAATGATTAATGATTAAACCATTTAATGGTTAATAAGATATGTTAGATTTAAAATATCAACTTCAGAGGCAAGCCAATAGTGCAGAAGATGTTGTAAAAAGCTGGCTAAAACTATTACTGTCCTGTGTGAATAACTTGTCTTCTAAGTAGACATTAACACCACAAAAAGCATTTAAGATTGGATTGGTATCTGCAATCTTCAGATTACTTAATTTGGCAGCAGTGCCTGGTTTGAGTAGAATTATCATGGGGTAAATGTCTTGAGAATTGCAGTCAACATTTTTCAGCTTGTTATTTCCCTTTAAAAGAAGAAAAGATTTCAAGGGTATTTTATTTCTGGTACCTTGGCACTTAAAGTAGTTTGATTTGAAACTTGCATCCCAGGGCAGCAGTGATTCTAGGTAGGTTAAAACATTAACAAGGTAGCAATTTGATTTTGTAAATTGTTGATATTAATACTAAAGCTCATCATGATACCAAGTACTAAAGCTCATCATGATGATTATTAAAATTCATCAGCAGTTTGGGATGTTATGAACAGGTTATGCTCTTATTTTTTTGTCAAAACTATTTATTGTGAATGATCAACCTTTTACTCCTCCCATTGGAGAGGGGAGAGGCTGCTGAACTTGTATTTGATTGCCTTAATAGTGTTTAACATACTTTGAAACAAATATAACGTATTATGCCGTATTTCTTATGAAAACCATACTCTTGAGAAGTGTTTTTTTATTTAGAAATGGTGGCCACTTTGTATATCATGCAAATATATTTAAACTGGTTGTGCAAGAATGTGTTCAAGTATATTTAGGTATAGGTTTTGATCATTTTAAAAAACTATTTCTTTAGGAGTTTAAATGCTAGCATCTGCAGGCTGGTTTTATAAGCAGTAAGAATGGCGTCCAATTGACAATTTTTACCTGGTTCCCCCCCCCCCCCAAACGTTGGCAGCCATTTATCCCATTTCTTCAAGAGATTATGTAGAAGGAGAAGCTACATTGTGCACATCTTATCTGAAGAAAATCTAGTTTGGAAATTACTTTACCACTGAAAGAAAGAAAATTGGAGGGAAAAGGAACTGCTTTAAGAGTGGTCACTTAGCCTACCCCATGCCACATTTTCGAAAAACCATAGACAAACAGAACTGCCACACTGTAAATTAAAAATGCTGAAGTGTCAAGATTGACCTTTATTCATTCATAAAATCATACCTGTGTTTCCCAAACAATGAAAGTAAGGGAGAAAAACTGCTTCAAGTATTGTATGTTTAATCTGACCATTGGGAATGATTAGTTTTGGCATGTAGGTTGGATGTTCTGTGGTTTGTTATTGATCTTTTACATATGTTTTTGTTATCATTATTGTGTGCATATTTTTCAAAATTAGACTTTTAAAATGAGTACATTATGATCCAATTAGGTATTCACTTCTGGATGGTAGGAAAATACACTAATCCTAAACCTATTTTTTTTTAAGTAAATCCCATTGATATCAATGGAACTAACTTCTGAGCTAGTGTCACTTTTAGGTAAATATATTAAGGATTGAAATGTAAATGTATTAATATACTCTTATCTTTCTGAACCAAAGTAAAGTATTATTGATTACATCAAAGCCACTTGTGGGGAAAAGTCACTGCAAATTGTGGGTATTAAGTAAGCTACAACAAGAGTTTTTGGCATAGCTCTACAAATCTAAGGACTTGAGTCTTGATTATTTAAATTTTTTGACAGTGCATGGTGCCTTTCATTATGCTGATATGCAGACACAGTTGTTTGGCATGGAGACTTACTTACAAGGCAGCCCCCACCCATTATACCTCTGTAAACCCATTGACTTCAATGGACTCAGAAGGGGTGTGATGCTCTTTAGTATTTTACTGCTGATAAACTGTTTTCCCAGTTCCTAGACAGAAAAGGGTGTAACTTACCCAACGTACTACTTTTATCATGTCTGAAACAGTTCTTTTGAAATGAAGAAAGTGCTATATAGTGAGGCCTTGGATTGCTTTGAATTGTGCCTTCTGAGAAAACGTCTGCTGTACATTTCGAGGAACAAAATTCCCATTTTTATTTTCAAGTACTTTTCAGATGTACAATTTAAATATGTTTCTGTATAGAAAAGCCGGGTGTTGTTCCATTAGTGAAAGTTCTAATGCTAGCATTTATGTTCCTTTCAAGGAATAGTAAATATACATCAATTAATGTGTTGAATATTCCTGTACTTTACATATCCTACATGTCAAAAATTATTTGTCTATCACGAAATTATCAATATAATTCACTTTAAACAAAAACAGTAATTGTTGTTGTTGGAAATTGGAATCCAAGTATCTCTCCATTCCCCCGTTTTATTGCTGTTGTTCCAAATGACTTCGGCCCCCTGAAATGACCAGTTTCAGACCATTCTAACATCATATTGTTAAAAGGGAGGGAATAAAAAGTCATACAATTGTACTTGGTTTTAAAACCAAAAATAACTGTTTTGGACCAGATCACTGCCTTTTATGTGTCTATCCAAAACTGTACAAAAGTGCAGATATTTAAGATGAATCCACCTGTATCTACATATCTACACATCTATATCCAAATCGAGTTATGGAGTACTAGGACTTTCTTACAATATCTGTATAATACATGCATTTTGTATTCTTTACAAGTTAATTTATCCCCCACACCGGGTTAATCTGCTTTGTGGATGTTTCAAAGTGATTGGAAATTATTAGCGTTACAACTTAATACTGCATATATTAAAAACTTCGGAGGTGCACAGACCATCTTGACCTGTGTAGCCATAACACCCTCCAGTGGCTTGTGAAGCAAGTAGGCTATTTCAACCTATAGTGTTGCAGATGAACTGCCATCCCATTATAAAACCTTTTTCTGTGACATATCTGGCATGTGCTTATGACTTCGTAGTTCCTAAAATATTTGTCATTGTTATTTATTTAAAGCATTTATAAATGCATCTTTGTCCCAGAAAATTGGGCCTCTAGACCGGTAACAGCAATAAAACCAATACATCATAAAACACATACAGAGAGAGATTAAAATAGCTAGCAGTAACCAAGTGAAAGCACCTGAATCATCTGCCATCATGATCCCATCATCCCATTTCTTAGCACTGTAGCAACTATGCAAGGGACCTTCTGCCAAATTTGTGATTGTGAAAGTTTCTAGTGTAATAGCCCTGCACTGGTCCAGCTGCCCGAATCAACTTCTTCAACCACCTCACTGGGCAGGTTTTACATAACAGGTTGTGGCACTCAACTGGAGTGTAGGTGATTCTGAATTCCATCTAAAGCAGAAAATAGAAGTGACCAATTTGTGGAGCAAGTGAGTCTCATGCCCAGGTCTCTCACTTACACCTCACAAGAGCAGGAGCTGCTGGCCCACAGAGGTAGTAGAAAAAGTACCATAGTAGCAAACTGCTTTTGCTTCCAACATGATACAGGCATCTTATAATTAAGAGACCTTGAATCTATTACCGGAATCTTGCTCTATTTGTCTACATTGCGACACATTTCATATGTAAAGGATAATATTTGCAGTGTTGATCCAGGATTGAAAAATGTCTTTGTACTTCACATTCATTCTTTAGTTGTAAGCAGCAAGTCTTTACCGCTGGTTTAATACCTCTAATTCTTTTGTCAGAAATGAAATGTTATATTGTTAAAATTCAGATTTCCCCCCCCCCCCCAAAAGTTAAGAATGTTGTTAATAATTGTGTGGCAATAAATGAAAGCAGAAAAAATTGAGAAATTAACATCAGTTTCCAACATATTTTGGAACTATTTTGGGGGAAAAGCATACAATATTGGAATGTTGTTTTTAAAAGTATGAATGCTCTAAAAGAGTGATATATGAATGCAAATCTCAGCATGATGTAGTTTCCCATATGTATTTGGATATTTTGTTGTTGTTGTTGTCCCTTGTTGTTTTGTCAAAGGTCAGCATTAGTTCCATTGGGAAGAAAATGTGGTCTTGTATTTCATTCTGTGCCTTGGGGTCTACATGCAGCTTTAGCAAGAATTATGCATGCCTTATTTGTTCGTTTTTGCTTCCGACGTGTGCATGTTGGTCTTTACATATATTTAGCAATATTGTCACTACAGAGGGTCTGAAACTCAACAATTAAAGTTTGTTTTTAAGTTTCCGACTTATCATAACCAAATAATGACAGAGAAGTTATAAGACTTGCCTAGACCAATGGAAAACAATTCAGTCAGAAGTTTGAAAGAAGAAAATCTTAGAAAATAGACTACAGTGATGTTCTTAAAAGAAAAAAAAGGTCCTTCTAATTTTAGGCAAGTTGAGCTCTTAGCATGCATCATAATTTACCTCAAATATGAGTAATTATGCTAGTGTAGTAATTATTGGAGATGAAAGAAACTCTGTGAGATGTGAATCCTGTTAAACTTCAGTAGCTTTACTTTCAACCAGAATAATGATCAAGCAGGAGCTAGCCATATGCCTTGGGATTATGTTGTGGCAGAAAAGGACTTGAGTGGATCTTTAGGGTATCTTTCTTACTATACTTTATAGTTTACATTTACATTCAGTATTCTTGCTTTTGTACAGTGAGGACAGCAAGTGTATGCTTTTGAGTTGCTGTGTCCCATATTGTGGTATGAGACATGAGGGTGCCCGAGGCAGAAAATCCAAGTGTTCCGCCCATATAATGGTAACATTTAAAGCTGAACTAAGTTACTGATTATTTGCTGAGCTGTGGCGCTCTAAAGTTGTTACCTACGATGGGCTTTTTCACCCGCCTAATGGCAGGGCTGTCTCTGTCTGTGATGTGCTTGCTGATGTCTGCTCGCCTCACCCAACTCACCCAACTGGAAAAAAAACCCCTCCATGAGTTTATAAGATAATCTTCCTGATCTAGAGGTACAGGGCTAAATTTTCAATATCCATGATTATTAAATAGTGTTCTTTTTAACATTAAATTAAATGTACATATTATTTAATCACAAATATCAATTACTTTTCACTTTGTTCCTCTGAATTAGGAAGATATGGTTTTCCTTTGTGGTTTTATGAAGGCATTGGATGCAATGGACTGCCTCTTTCTTTGGCATGTTACATGTGGGTTTTATCTTGAAAAGTAGAGAGATGTTATAGTTTTGGGAACTACTTACTTTAGAGTGCCCATAGCATATGAAACTACTTTTACCACATGTATTTTAAACACTTCAAGGTGGACATTTACCCACTTGTTAAAAAGCTTGCTGAACCTCACTTTGCTAAGGTCAGTATAGTAGAAATGATTGACTTGGGTGGCAAGTGAGAACATTTTTAAACTCTGAGACATTTTTAAAATCTGAGATACTGCTTCATCTTTATTATTTTTAAGGTGAAAGCTTCCTGCTTTTACCCTACTCAATATATATACCAGAGTTACTATGAGATATTCGTGATTTGGAACCTCTTGTACCCTCTTCTGATACACAGTAGGACTCTGCTTTTCAAGGACAGCATCATCCCAGTGTTATTAAAAATTAGACTAATATTCATAAATGTATGTTTGAGTTTGGTCTTTCAGCTTGTTAAACTCACACACAGGCACTCCACTCCAGGAAATCAGTGAAAATCAGTATCACTTAATCTGTGAGATCCAGGATTTGAGGACCGCTGTTAGTCCTAATTTATGCTATAGCATTTACTAACTAGGAGTGTAGTCAGTGGTGGGGTGCTGAGGCCAGTGCCCCTATTGAATTTGAAGCACCTCCCAAACCCCTACCCCCGCCCCAATAGTCTATGCTCAGCCTCTCTTGGTAGCACACAGAGCACCGGGAAAGCCCCTCAGCAACGTGTCTGCGAGTTGTGGCAAGGACGGGGCTGTGCGGCTCGCTGCTTCATATTGCACTTGCTCAGCAGAAGCCATCTTATGAGAAGTGAGAGCTGGGTGAGCCAACCTGCCAGGATAGGCTGAGTGAGGGATGGAGGGGAGGCACGGCAGCGAGTGCACAAGAGGTGCAGCCATGTAGGGAGGCTGTGGTTGGATCTGTGCATATGGCAGCCTGTGGGGTTCGGCGGTCATGCTGAGAAGAGGAGTGGACAGGCAAGCAGGGCTGGTGCGACGCAAGCTCTCCCTCCCTTCCCCTGATAGCAGGGGAGTGGAGGGGGAGGGAGAGTAGTAGATAGCCACTGTGCCCATTATGTGACCCTCTCCCTTCCCTACCCCACTAACTTTATGTAATTTAATTAGCGCACACTGCTGGGGAAAAAAATCCTGGCTACGGGGTTGTTCTTAACGTAATTAATTCTGAGTACAGAATTCAGTCTTCAGATCTAATGCATGTCCTGGGAATCCCTTTAGGAGTATTCTGCATTCCTGTGGATAAGAATGTAACAAGCCAGTTGAACATCCTCCCTCAGAGCAAATACTAGTATATCAGTTGGATAACTGAACTGATCCTTTAACATAATGTAGGCCAAATACATTTGGTTATTAACTGTCACTCTTTCACTTATTGGATCATTGTTATTGTGGTGCTGTTTCCTTCTCCATGTTGCATATTATAACATTGTAACCACACCTGTTCATGGACACTACAATTTTAAAATGCTGTTTGGTTGTACTTGATTTTCTCTGAAAATGAATAAAGGGTTCATTCATTTTGTGTGTTTGGAGAGTTAGAACAGACTAAGTTCTTTGATCAAGAAGGGAAAATGTATATATATTGAAATTTAAAGGGAGGTCTTTGGGACTGTAGAATGAAGTGTGAAGGTAAATATTTAGAGGAAAACAAATAAAAATAAACTATGGAGTACTTCCAGTTATGCAATAAGATGGTGCATAAAGCAATAGAATTATAAAGAAGATATGACTGGAGGGAGGGAACATGTCTGAAGTTTATCAACTCTAACGACTTATTTTTAGTTGTACAAAAAGATAGCAATGAATTAAGGTATATTCCTTTTAGTTTTTCACTAGTTGCAAGACAGATTATGTTTAGAACATATAAGGTATTTCACTAAAATTAACCTACTTTTATTATTGTTTATTTAGAAAATGTATATTCTGCCTTTCTGCTTAAGGTGGCTTACAAAGTCAAATCAATTATTTGGATCCTGCCTACAATTTTCATGGAATGAAGGGCCACCCCCTGCCTTTCTCCTGCGGAGGGACAAATTTTATTCTTGGGGGTTGGAGGACCCACAAGAATAGCTTATGAGGGGATTCGGATGTGTTTTTGAGAAGTGGGAACTGGCAAAAATTACCCCCATTCGGTGTACAGAAATTTTAGGTAGGATCCAACCTAATACATTAAAATCATAAAAACAGCAGCATAATAATTATGTATAATAAAAAGCTATAAAAACGATCTATAAGATCAAGCCAGCTGCTCTGAAACTGTATAGAACAATTCTTAGCAGCCTAAAATAATATTCATGAAACAGTCTAACCACCAATCTCAGTACTGTCGTCGTAATGAGGACTGAGCAGGCTCATTGCTCTATGAATGCTGAAAACAGTAGAAAATCATTTAATTGCAGAAAAAGGAGAAGGGGAATACTGGTTTGCTTGAGAGTATAATAACTTGAAAGGGGTACTGGAGTCAAAGGGGTAGAAGGAATTTCTCAATTAATTGTTCCTCATGAGCCTCTACTGTTTATGGATCTATCTTGGGCCTCCACAGTTTGTGACCTACCAAGCCAGAAGTCTGTCACCCATTTCTTGCAAACTGCTTGATAACTTGTGGTGTTCACAATCTGTGGAAGAACAGGGTGCTTGCTGAATCACTGGTAAACCCTCATATGTGGCTGGGGCTTCTGGGGTCCAAAATTGTGGAGGACTGACCCAGCTTCTGTTTGCAGTCCATTTCTATTCATAAGGTTGTGTGTGAATGTGACTCCTGTGAAGGAGTGCACTGTGCAAGGATTTTGGTGCTGAGGGTACTATAAAACATCCTACTATTTTTAATTCAAGTAATGCATTTAAGATTATATTTAAATGACATTATATTTGTTTTTTCATTAAACTTCAAAGTATATTTTATTGAGATATTGCACTTTATTGTAGTTGATAAATTAATTGACAGTTCAGTTAAAAGTAAAACAGTTGCCTGAAATATAATTTAATTAATTGAAAGCTGTAATAGTAATCAACTTCAGTTTGTGTGTTTTAGTGGCCGGAGTATTTGAGTGAAATCCAGAGAATGAGAGCGTTGCTTATGTTCCAATGAAAGAAGGTAATTTAGGCTGCATTCAGGCCACTTCCGCGTTGTCACTTTTGTCACTCGTTTGTCCCTATTGCTTCAGAGTATGTTTTGCTATCTCTAGTAGTCCCAGAGGGAGCAACATACATGTGGAAAAGGGGGGGGGACCCAAAGCAATAGAGACAAAAGAGTGACATAAATGACAGTGCGTAAGTGGACATGTGTCTTGGTCTAGGAGAATTGTCCAAACCTCACCTTAGCTGTGAATGCACTGGGTTGCCTTGAGGCCGGATCTACATATTATCAGCAGCTTCTATGTAGGGCACTTAATTTGGAGATTTTCACATTGGTGATCTACCTTATTTCTTGTTGTGGTTATTAAAATAGAAAATATTGTAAGGAACTTGACAAATAATGTGATGAAGGAATTTTCATTGTTGAATTGGTTGAGCTAGGCAACCTCTTGTTGTTTAAATTGTTTTTATTATCTATATACAAATTTAAAGCAGTTTCGAGACAAGTCCTCTTGTTAAAGACTGGTAGGAGCTTGACTAATATATGTATCCATGGGCTTGGCTATACCTTCTTGTGTATGTTTATGAGTGCACTTACAATCACTAAATGTTATTATGAACAAAATAGTTTTACTATTTGTTTTTGCGCTAAAAAGTCATCAAATCTTTTTTATTGGTTTTATCTGCTACTTCATCTGATTTTATGACTGCTGTGTTACTGCATTGTTGTTTGTTTATTTAAGGATTTTGGTCTATTTTTAATTATTGTTCATAATGTTTACATTAGAAGCCACTTCAGAAATTCTTTTTGGGATAGGTGTTCTGGACTAAAATTGTTACTCTGTGTAGACACACACACAGAGAGAATCCTTTTACTGATTCCATTATAAAACAACTTTATTGACCACGGCCACACATCCTGGAAAATCTACAGCAACTAAATTTATTGAAGTTGGTGACGTGTTTACCTGAACATCCTTCTCTTGGTTGACTTTTATCACACTGTTCATAGTTTAGTCCTTAACATAACAAGAAAAAACTTAGAAGCTTCTAAGCTGAATATGGGTCAGCTAAAACCATAGTGTCTAGTGAGATCAATGGATGACTGCAAAGTGGATTTATTCTTGAAATCCTGGCTGTAGTTCTCTCTGTTATGACAGCTAACTAAACAGTTGTAGGTGACTTTAGTTGCATATGTTTGTATTTGTTAATACTTTACTGTGTTCTTGTGAGAGTTGGGGTAGAGTTAATATTATTGTATCTAAGAATTCTTGCTAATGATGAAGGTGTTCTATTCTGTACATATTCTGATATTAGGAAATTCAACATAATATTCTGCATACCCACATGTGGTCAATGCATTGCACTGGTTAGACCCATCTGAACAAATGATACTGCATTTACTGAGTCAGACAGTGGTCTATCAAGGTCAACATTATTTACTCTGAATGGCAGTGGGTCTCCAGGTTCTCAGGCAGAGGTCTTTCACATTACTTGTTATCTCATCCTTTTAACTAGATATGCCAGCAAGTGTATCTGGGGCCTTCTGCATGCAAAGTGATGCTCTACTGCTGAGCCACATTCCCACCTGCAGTCTTAGAGCTCTTGATTTGTTGGAAGTCTTCCCTCAGTGCTTTCTCGATCAACAATTTGAATGCGGGATGTGTTTCACAATCAGTTTAAGTAATAGCCATATCATGCCCTGCATCTGATGGACAATTGCCTGGGATGATAAGTGGTAATGTTATCTAATGAATCATCATGAGGAAACTGATTACACTAGTTCTACACAGGCTATCAAGTCATGATATTAAATGTAAACTCAGGCTAAGCATATAAAAGAAATTCACTATGCATGTGTATACACACACACACACACACACAGAACTGATAAGTTTTCAGTGCAATTTGTGGAGGTAGAAAAGACTGCACTTTGAGTAGTTCAATGTGATTTCAGATTATAGTTGCACGTGTCTTAGAAGTCTTTGCAAAGTGGGTAGTGATCTGCACAAAGTTCACAAGAAAGTGTAACAGGCAGAAATACTCAGAAAAGGTAAATTAATGTTGACTGAGTTTGTAAAAAAATGGCATTAGGAAAGTTTAGACAACATAACAAAGATAAAGTCTTTGACCTAGTAATTTATGAGAGGCAGAATAATAACAAGCTGTATCTGGAAAGTATAGTTCCAGGTACAGCCACAGTACAAAAAAAGGTTAAGAATGAAAGAAGGGGGGAGGGATTGACCAGCCCAGGCATAGCTGCTCTATGCTGGTAGTTTTAGCTATAGAAATATATTTTTGCCATTTTTTGTAGATTGTTGAGTAGGATTCCTAATACTTGCCACCAGTCCTCAAGCATTTCTGCTGTATATGCCCATTTTTTAAAATAGAGTAGAGTGAAAACAACCTGATTGTTTAATGCTATAAAGAGTAAAACAGATATCAGACCATGTCAGTGCCCAAATCCTTCCTTTATGGATGGATGGTATCAGCAGATCTCAAAAAGTGTGATCTGTTGGTTTAGTTCCTTACATATTTGGTTTAATGGTGATACTGCTTGAACTTTTGGAATTTAGAAACATTTAGGTGAGAGTTATTGTATTAAATCTAGTTAAAAATATTAAAAACCTGATCTACTTGAGTGACATGAGCAGCATACCAGAAGAGCCTTAAAATACTCAATAGACTCATGAGCTCTTTGTGTGTATAAGAATGTACATGGAGATTTGAATTGGAGTTTGTATTTTATATAAGAATCTTATGTATTGCTCTAGTGAAATCTGAATGCCAGTTGTATTGTGACCTTCATATATTTACTTACCTTTCTATCTAGTACATTTTTTACCTCACTGGTATCAAGAAGAGTATATGCTTGTGCATGCAAATCGGTAGGATTATTTAGTGGAATAAACATTGCATGGAGAATAATTGCACTTTTACCCATGTTAAAAGTGTTTTACATTCATTCCTCATCTCATTCATTCTCATACTTATACCAAGAATGGTCATTTTCCAAAGGGTGGCACCAAAGAACGGCAGCTGCTTGGCCATCTGGAGATTTCTACTTATGCTTTAGGTTTCTTTCCCCTTTAAAATTGTGAGCTCTTAAGAGGAACAGGGAACTGAGTAGCTGTCACCTTGTGAAGTAGATCATTATAATTTTAAGATTCAAACGATTGCCAGGACTCATTGGAGTAAAGGGACACCTGGAAATAATAATAATAATGAAGGAAGTCTCTGATCTTGTGCAGAGTTCACTTCTCTCTCCATAGGGCTACCTTAACCATTCCTTATGTGTCAGAGATTAGAGGCAGTTTTTTCAGATACAGCCTCCAGATACAGATGAACCTTGCCCCCAGTTTTTAGAGATTATATTATTTGTGATAATAAAATATGATTTAGATGTAGGATTACCAATTTATCATGGGAAATTTCTGGAGATTTGGGGCTGTGCCTGGAGAATGTGGAGTGTGGGGGGGAACGACAGGAAGCTCAGTGGAGATGTGATGCCATGGAGTCTACTGTCCAAAGTTGCCATTTCCTCCAGGGGAACTGGAGTCCAGTTTTAGCTCTGGAAGAACTCCAGGACCCAGCTGGAGGTTGGTAAACCTATTTAGGGCTACAGTCACATTGGAGGCTCAGTGTAATGTGGCTGTGCCTCTATTTGTGGCTATTTAAATAGTTGCGGGAAGTTTTGATCAGACATCCCACCCTGAACAGGCTTCACTGCGTGCTCGCCCCATGGGCCATTGTTGTAGCATTCTTTTTTCTTTGTCTTTCACCCATGTGCATAAGCGTGTATCTGAAGTTCTGACTCTTTTTTGACAGCTCCACACTTTCTCTACCAACTACTCCGGCCCCTCTCAGCCTCCTTCCCTTCGCCTCTCTTCTGTGGAATACCAGGGGTGGTGGTGTAAAGGGCAGATGTACATGAGAGTAGTCCCATTGACTTCAGTGTATTTACTCTTGTGTCAGTCAAGTCAAGTCAGCCTTTATTGGCATAAAATATCAGTACCATTTATACATTTTAAAACCAGTTGAAAGCAAACATGTAAAAATCTAAATCTTGTGTCAGTCATGAGATGTTCTCAGACTCTGGCACAGAAACAGGAGAGAGGGGGGATTGGGGGGATTTGTCACTTGGAAACCCCCGGGGACTCCCAATCCAGAATGACTACTTGGCCAAGGTGATTGACAACACCAGGGACAATTATGCACTTATGCGAACATCACTACCTGATAAAAATAAAAAAGAGGCAGAAATGGAAGGGAGGGTTTAGATTTCCCAAACGGCTTGACTTCGCAAGAGGGAGTTCACACAGCTGGAAATGCAGAGTAGAAGAGCTGGCATCTCTGCATACCGGACTTTCCTTGGTGCCCGCTTATCCCACTTCCAAAGTGAGGCACTGCGGAGTGCTGAAGACTGGGGCATGGAAGGCAGATGTTGTTATCTGATCATGCTCTTTAAATCTGGAAAAGGTAATGCAACTATAGCAGCACAAATTGCTTGTGTGTCTGCAGCCTAGATGTAGCAGCAGCATATCATCAAACCTTGGTTATGTGATCAGACCATACTTCCTACTATACTCGGAAGTGATTTTACGTTGCTGATGTGACGCTGATAAGATGCCATAGTATTGACTATTTCTTCCGTCTGGGGGGGGCAATATTCTGTTGTTTTACCATAAGAATTTTGTCCAAATTGTATAGAGTAGCAAGCTGCTGATATGAAGTCAAATTGCCAGAAGTGATGTTGTACCATTCCTACAATGTCATTCTCTCTGTCCTTGCCCCGCTCTCCTACTGGTTGCCAGCTGACGGTTTGCAACTGTAGTTAAACTCCATCTTGCCCCACCTTTTAAATTAAGGCTCCTTTCTTCCCGTTCTCACAGCCTTCCTTCCTTTTTAAATATCTTCCCTACCCCCAATCCTTACAGTTGTGTCTTTTCTTTCAAGGAGCCCCACTAACTTAGTTAAGAAAGAAGAGAACTAACCCTTATTAGATATGGTAGAATGACAGCAAGGAAACACAAGAAGCGTCTAGTATCAGTTCACGAACCTTTCATGCTGAGGCATTATTGCTGGACAACACCATGTGGGTGTGCAGACCTCTTCTTGAGCATCCAGAGGAACATCAGGCCTAGGTCTTGCTCTCTTGCTCCTCCTCTTCTTTTCAGGTGGGTGACTGGAAAAATATTTATTAAAATATTTATATCTCACCTTTCCTCCTGACTCAAGGCACAGTACAAATCTTGATTAAAAACACCACACTCTAAATGCAACTAAATATGCTCTCAGCTTTACTCTCTCATGCAGTTTATGCCCTGTTAAAAGCCCGCATAGTTTCTCCAAATGTAGCTAGAGCAGAGATGAGCCCTTACCACCCCTCAAAGGTATGAGTGCCTGGAAAATGAACCACTTATTTTGAACTGGTTACCAGTTTTTGTGTTTAAGGATTTGATTCAGGTTCAGAGCAAATGAAATATCTTTAATCTCCTAGCAGTGTTAACTGTGGTGAAATTTTATATTTCCACTAATGTTAAATATTTTTAAGTTATTGAAATGCAAAATGCATATTTAGTTCTGCATATACAACACAGCTTATACAGATTTTCATAGAAAATAAGAACTTCCTAAAACAGCTTAGGTAATGTCTTTTTCCTTATGATGTCCTATCTACTGCCATTTCTGCCTTGTTCAACTTGCTCTAGCCCTTGGTCGAAGAATGCTCAGAAGCAACCTCACACTGCAACATCATATTAAATTATATATATTTTAGAACTGTCATGTCCTTGAAAGAAGGTCTGTTTATATTGATTTAATATCACCACCCCCTGTATCAATTGTTTACTATGGGGTGAGATATGGTACATTGATGACTTACAAATCAGTCATTTGCATATGAAAGACTTGTGTACTTCATAACTACCATTTCTTGGACTTCTGGTTTTGGCGACTTGCAGTCGGGTGTGCTCCATCGCAGCTCTGATGTGAGTGCCTTGCAAACGTGCCGATGGGGGGGGGTCCAAGTTGATCTTGGACCCCCCAGACCCCCTGTAGGGGGGTTGTAGCCTGGGGTGCCTCTCCCAAGCCTGGGGTGCCTCTCCCAGGTTGTAGCCTGGGGTGCCTCTCCCAAGGCGGAAGCCAAAGGATTGAGGTACCTTTTTGCCCTGATAGGCCCCCGTGGCATGGAGCCAGCATGGCACCTAGAGGTGCACACCAGACAGAGCGCACAAGGATCCCAAGGATTGTTTCTTTACATGTGCAATGAACGCAAGCACACACGTGAGTGAAGCCATGACCCAGCAAACAACTGATAAAATGCTGGCAGTAAAGCCGTCCCAAAGCCCCAAATAAGTGGAAGGGGGAGGGGAATGCCTGATCCTGAAAAGACTGAATTTAAAGCGGGAGGCTGAAAGGGCGGCTTGAAGGAAGCGGATTACGACTAAGTGTGCGGCGGACTAGCAAGAAAGCGATAAATCACCAGACTTACGGAGAACTTTTAAACTTTCCTCTTGTGTAAACAATGATGTAGCGAGCAGAAAAAATGACGCTGAAAGCGAAACTTATAACAGGAACGGCCAGCACATCATCGTCGGCTACCAGACTGGAAGCAACCACAGACTTTCCCAAACTGATTGCTGCAGCTTTACACCCTTTACTGGACCAGATGACCAACCTTAACGACAAGCTGGATACGTTACAAAAGGATCTTAAAATTTCAGCGAGAAATAAATAAAGCGGATGTTCCTGAAGCAACAACAGAAAGCGGAAGAGGGACCTGAGAAAGTGGAGGAGAATAAAGACGCAGAAGAAGAAGAGAAGGATGGGTTAGACTCTGATACCATCTTGATTAGTCTGGCTGAACCCTTTGATCCTGAAGCAGAATTAGTGGTTGCCACCCCTAAAGCATTTAAAAAGCAAAATAGTTTAATTTTGATAGCCTGATGTTTATTCTTAATGCATAACTCTAAACCAATGATATTTACAAGATAGCTAAAGAGACTGTGATTGTTTGCTTGACACTTTCATACTATTAAGTCTCATATTTTACTTTTAAGATAATAGGGATGTATCAACAATCTTATATCATTGTATCATGGATCCTTGTTTCTATTTTAGGTTTTTCACTTCCCCTGACCCTGTAGGATTGTAGTTTAGAAAATAAAAAAAAATATATAAAACATAACTACCATTTCTTCACGACCCTGTAAAGACCAGTTTGTCAGAATATAGACTACAGCCCTGAATGTTAATTTTAAATGTACTTTAACAATACGTAATGCTAATGTGCTTCACTGTTTACCAAGATTAGAAGATATTTTCAATGCCCTGTAAAAGTTCAGCTGTGGCTAATGCCTTAACTAGCCAACCTTTGACTATGGATAAGATTTATGAACAGTGACTTGCACCAGATTGGAGATCCTTTCCCAAGCTCTTGTCAACAGTTTAAGGATACGGCAGCACTGCATCTGCCTTGGACCATAATGGAACTACATTTTAATCTGTTGTCCTTGGATATTTGATTCTCCAATCAAGTTCCACTCAAAGCTCTAATTTAAATCACTTGCAGTTTGGCCTGCATCAAGAAATCTTTTTTAAACAAGATTTAAAAGGCATGATCTAGCAAAATATTTTCATCTCCCATTGAACTTCCCAAAGGCCATGAAAATTAGCATGTATTTCCTGTTCTGGTTCTTGAGTATTTCTTTCTGCAACATGTTTTTCTTCTTCAAAGAGGAGGTATAGTCTGTTTCTCTTATTAGCTTTAGGCAGGGGAGGGGAAAATGCATAAAGATACATGCAGAAATTACAGTAATTCGTAGATGCTAAAATAATGGCATACACATATCACTTCTGTTCTGTCTGGGTAGCTCTGTAAATTGTGTATTGATTATGCTAATATGTCTAGTGTCTCTATTACTTATCTGCTGATACTACTCAAACATGCAGATTGAATGCATTTTTTTTCCTGCAAAGTTTTCATTCTAATGGGAAAAGACTTGTGTAAGGTTGGGTGAAAAGACCAAAGAACTTCTAATCTCTTGTTCCTAGGAAGGTTTATAAAATAATTATTTATTCAACTGTATGAAATGCAAAATACGAACAAAATAATGTGGACAGTTGTATCAGGTCAAACCCTTTCCTGTTGTATCAGGTCAAACCCTTTGTCCCTGGCAGCCATTGTTGCTGCATTAGGCTTATTTTGTTTCATGTTCCTTAAGGAAACCATTTTAGGAAGGGCACTAAATCAATAGCAATCTATTTTTATAGTTTATTTTGGGATATGTGGCTTCTCTTGCTTTGTTTAACAAGCCGAAAAGAACCTCAGTCATTCAGGGCAGTAGGTATCTTTTTAAAATTTATTAACCTGCCTAGTGTAGAAGAAAATAGACTTTTTTCAATTATCCCAAGCTTTTATTTTTATTATAGTTTGTAATAGCATAAATACAATAAATCACTGCCCTTGTCCTCCATAAAGTGTTAAGTGCATCTTCTCACTGTGTTCTTCTCTGCTTTGTATTCACTCATTCTTTCCTGTATAAAGTCTCCAGTTGCTTTTTTAAAATATTGGCCTGTATTCCTTAGGATGTTTCTGTAGTCAGCTTGGCTGTCACTGAAGAAATGGCCTAGTCAGTGATGGAAACCTGTTGGGGTTGGGGAGAAGAGAAAACAGTGAATTCTCTTCCCTTTTTAATCATACCCTTTCTGAAGGGCACTCATGCTTTCAAAGCAAGTGTTCCTAAGAGACTTCCTGTGCAGAGGCTTCTTCCATGCTACCCATTTGCTAAACCGGAAGTGCAAGAAAGAGGGTTCCTCCACATACACAAAAAAAGCAGTGCAGGGCACTGCAGAATCTTGGAACAACACTGTTCCTGGACTTGTGTGAGCTCCTGTGAGTGTATGGGTGTGATGAGCAACACATGCTGCAGTTCAGAAGGAGGGAAAGGGCTGCTGCGGTTTGCAGTGATCAGGTGTGCAGAAGACACATGAACCAATCTTTAAAAACCTATCACCCACCAGAGTGGCTTTGTTCTCTGTGCTGCAGTTGTGTTTTGCTGCTCTTTGCAAAAACTATGGAGGGGAGCAGGGCGTCTTGAGATCAGTGGTAGCACATGTTCACCACATGTTTCTGAGCTTTTGGAGAGGTCTGTATTCTTTATGTATATAGGCAGAAATCGATTGCCATGTAAAGTGTGACTGTAAGAGAAAAGGGGGATTTCTGGTGGCTCTCTTATTGTATTCTCCCCCCTCTCCATTAAGGAAAGGGGGTAAAGGAAGCTTAAGGACATTTCCCTCAAACCTTCGCAAAAATCCTTTCAATTTTTCTTATTCCTCTCCACCAGCGTCATCATCATTTGCTTCTTCTCACTTTAACATAGCTGCAGGGTGGGCAGCCAGGCTGAGGGAAAAATCAGTAAAGAAGATCAAGTGGGACTGTGGGGCTGCTGCACTCTGGTCTTGCTAGATTCTCAGGCTCTGCCCTGTTGCATGATAACCAAGCCTGCAGACTCTGACTTACTGAATCAACATTGGTTTCAAAGGCAACAGCTTCAGAGTCATCAGGTTGAGAAAATGTTCTTGTCACTGATGAGCTGGCGAGCAGATTTATGGAATGCCAGTACCAACACCAATGTTCATCCACTATTTTCCTATAAATGTTGGTGTTCACTGAGTGAAAGAGATCTTCATTGAGTGGGAAACACCCCCGCCTTGGTAGAACATCATCTTTTACAGTTGATGGAAGTCAGAGATTTTTCCTGACATTCACACCTGCTATATAGCTTCCTCTACTCCAGTGAAACCTTCCATCCACCTTCTGCACTCCACTAAATCTCTTAGATGGAGCATGCTGGCCTGGAAGCTTTAGTTAAGAGCAGTGTGCTGGGCAGTTAGGTCTTGCCCAGGACACCCCAGGACCCTCTGACATCTTTTGATGGCATGGATTAAGAAATAAATGTTTCTGAGAAATCTGAAAAGCATAGAGACATAGAGGCTGCCACAGTTTCTACAAAAGACAGCTCCACCCCCCATATGTTTATCATTTTATCATTCCTCAAAAAGGTAGTTGCCAAATCATGTCTGTAGTGTACAAGCTAGGGGTGTGCATTCGGTATTTACCAAGCCAAATAACCACCCCCAAAATATAGTAAAATCAAATTCTCTAATCTGTAATTGGCTACCGATATAGAGAATCCCAATAAAAGCCAATATTATTTGGTCTTTATTTGGTCTGGCAGGGCAATACCGATTTGCAGGTTCTCCTGGTCTGTGGTTTAAACCAGGGGCAGGAGAAGCCTCCCAGCCAGGTCTGCTTGCAGTGGGGAAAGACCTTCCGCCAATGGAGATCCTGGGGCCAGCTTTGGGACTTTCCCTTTAAATGCATTTTGCAAGCTGTGGAATGAGTGAACTGGAAGGTTCACCCTTCTGGGTTCACTTGTGGCTTGCAAAACATATTTGAAGGCATCATCCCTCCAAGTTGTATGCAGATTGGCGGGGGGGGGGGGATCCTAGGGTCAGTCCAATGTGTAAAAGGGGAAGGAGTGTGTCAACCCCCCCCCCCGCAAGCTAGAGGCATCAAACTCCCTGGGATGCCTCTCTATCTGCTCTCCCAAGTTGTGTGGGTTGGATTTGGTGGGAAGATCTTAGGGTCCAGTGTGCAAAAGGAGGGAGTGTGTCAAACAGCCCCCCTGCAAGCTAAAGGCATCCAACTCACAGTGGACCTCCCCAGGATGCCCCTCTGTTTGCCCTCCAAGTTGTGTGCAGATTGGCTTGGGGGAGGAGATCTTCGGGTCCAATGTGAAAAAGGGGAAGGAGTGTGTTGAATGCCTCCCCCCCAAGCTAGAGGCATCAAACTGGCAGCGGTTCTCCCTGGGATGCCTCTCTATCCACCCTCCAAGTTGTGTGCAGATTGGCTCTGGGGGGAGGGAGATCCTAGGGTCCATGTGCAAAAGAGGAGGGTGTCAACCCCCCCCCCCGCAAGCTAGAGGCATCAAACTGGCAGTGGACCTTCCCAAGATGCCCCTCTATCCACCCTCGAAGTTGTGTGCAGATTGGCTTTGGGGGAGAGATCCTTGGGTCCAGTGTGCAAAAGGGGAGAGTGTGTCAAAGGGCCCCGCTGTAGCGGGGCAGGAGAAACCTAACACATTTAAAGGGACTGTCCCTTTAAATGTGTTTTGCAAGCCATGGCATGAGTGAAAAATTTGGCAATCCCATTTATTTGCCAAATCCATATATGGCCCCACTGGTGGACCTCCTGATGGTACCTCGTATTTTTGGCCACTGTGTGACAGAGCATTGGACTGGATGGGCCTTTGGCCTGATCCAACATTGGCGTCTCTTATGTTCTATGTTCTTATGAGTGCGGACTCTAATCTGGGAGAACTTGGCTTGATTCCCCACTCCTCCACATACAACTGCTGGTGTGACCTTGGGTCAGTCATAAGTTCTTTCAGAACTGTTCTCTCAAGGACAGTTCTCAGGAGAGCTCTGTCAGCTCCACCTACCTCACAGGGTGTCAGTTGTGGGGAGGGGAAGGGAAAGGTAGTAAAGGACGGAGTATGAATCCAACTTCTTTATCTTCTTCCTCTTCCTTCCACATCCCTCTTGACTTCATAAAGCTGCCTAGCATGCACTAAATAAATTTAACACCTCTCCCCACCATGTGCCTTTGAAATGGGAGGTGATGTTCACTCTGTTTCCTGTGCTCACAGGAAGAGCTTTGTTTTGTTTTCAAGGAGGCACAGCTGTTCTACCTTTTGGTTCTGTTGTAGTGTGTCCCCTGCCCTCTGTCTAAGTTGCTCTGGTGTCTTACTGTGATGCTAGAGACAAATATAAGTATCAGAGATAGCTGCAGTGCAACTGACCCTACCTCAAGCAGCAAAAATGAAAAGCTATTGGAGTAGTACTTCTGCAGACATAAAAGAGCTGGCTATTGGGAGGACAGTGTTGATAGTCAAAATCCTATATCTTTCACATTTTTATAATTATTGTAATAGAATTTCAAATGTATGATTTCACAAACTTGGGACTGGTAAGGCTGGTGGTAAGCCGATCAAATAGTTGAAGATAGCTACTCCTGGGAACAATTGCTGGACCTTAAGAGCCACAAAATGTTTTGGGCGCTGTGATCATACACACTAAATAATCCACTTTCAATGCACTTCCAACTGGATTTTGCCAGTTCACACAGCAAAATTCAGCTGGATAGTGCATTGAAAGTGGATTATTTAGTATGTGTGATCGCAGCCTGGGTTGTCCGTAAAGCCCCACTTTATTGGGTGGGGGGAACTGCTGCCCTGTGATAACATTCAAGGGCTTCCTTCCTTTGAATTTCTCTTTGCCGTGTTGCAACTTTAAGAAGAAAAGGTAGCAAAATTATTATGTGGGGTGTTTTCAGGTACTTACCTAACATAGTATTGTTATTGTTGTTTTTTTAATTATTCCCTGACAGTAGAAGAAAATGAATCTGAGGACCAACAGGGAGGTGTGGGACTGACAGCTGCACAGACAGGTAATGTGGAGTTCCTTCGTTAGGCTTTGGTTTGTTGGCTTAGAACAACATGAAACATATTTTACTTTTGCTTTCGCATTATTGTTTTTTGCCTTAACACCTGCTTTTACCAATTTGGAACAAAGACAAATTGTAAACTCTTTTGTTTCTGCACTCCCCCATGCTTTTCCCCACCTAAAACATCATCAGTGTTTCAGTTTGTTAGAAGCATGGTATTCATAGGAAAATATGTACCTTTTAACATTTAAGACACTTTTAACATTCAAGAATCACCTACGATCTGCAAATACTGATCATAACTTTAAAACAAACAAACACAACTCTGAACCACATCTGTGTGCATTGTTACATT
This sequence comes from Gekko japonicus, assembly GCF_001447785.1. NCBI lineage: Eukaryota > Metazoa > Chordata > Lepidosauria > Squamata > Gekkonidae > Gekko > Gekko japonicus. The sequence continues at coordinate 525,352 of NW_015161978.1, read as the reverse complement.
GGACCATTTAGATTCCAACTCTCCCATCGACCCTGTGATATCAAACTGTTATCTGAGATTGTGTGAACAATGATGGGCTGAAAAGAGAAACATCTACCTATGTGAATGTGGTACACGCACACTTCTGAATTGTGGCCAGTGTCTGCATGCTAGTTGCTTTAATAAATTAGCATATAGTTCAATTCCTAATCCATTGAATTTGCTAGCAGCCACTGAGCCCTACATTTAAGTCACTGGGAGTTTTGTAGCTAAATCCTTAGTTCAACTACCAAGATTTTAGGTTGTAAATCTGACCTGTTCATTAGAACGAACAGCTATAAGGGGGTTAATAGCATGTTGTTTGTTACAATGGCTCCTTTTATTTGCTTCTGTTTAAAAAAATTATACTGTTTAAGGAATGATTCAGTTCTTTAATTTGTTGGATGGCTTGTTCTGCAAAATAATATTTAATTAAGAAGTCTGCTCAACAAAACTATTATGCTATATGCTTTGTTGATATTTGCTTATGGACTTTCAGAGGAGGGGATGAAGAAGCCCTAAAGTGAACAATTTACTGTTATTTGATTATACTTTTCTTTAGGTTTAAGCCAAATTTTTAAGCTTTTAATTAGAAAATTCACTCTAAAGTGATGAATGGTCATATAAACGTATTATCTGAGGTGAATTAATTACCAGAACATTTTTCTTTGCCTGTAAACAAGATTCTTCTCATTAATCTCTCTTCTCATTCTTTCTTCTAAATTTCTGGTTGCCTTTGTATGTTATATTTGTTTTGATAGCTCAGTAAGGCAAAGTAGCTGTTTTTAAATAAATCAGGATTCGAAATCAAATGATAGATTAGTTATTAATTGGTATGGAAATTTGCACATACCCTTAGAAGAAATGAAATTCCATGAATATTTTATTAGTTGAGAAAAGTGGGATTGTCCTCCCGCTTTTTTGCTGCTTTTTCAGTTATTAAGATGGATTCACTGCCCACGTTCTTACCACGGTTTCCTTTTTAATCTTAATGTGTGTACCTGTGCATCTGGATTGGTATACTTGCATAATGTTCTATTTTATCCAATTACACAGGTGCAGCAACTAGTGAACCTCATCCTAAATATGTATCTGAGTCTTAAGTGAGGGGGTGGGGCTCAGTGGTAGGGCATCCACTTGGCATGCAGAAGGATCAGGTAGATAGTGGATGATGTGAAAGACCTCTGCCTGGGACCTTGGAGAGCTGCTGCCATTCTGAGTACCATTCCTACCAGCCCTCCCATTTCCCTAACAGGAAGAGTGTGGCATGACCTAGATCCTCTGGGCACCAGACCTCACAGAAGGAGCCAGGGCATAGGGCAACAGCCAAAATTTTGACTATCCCAGTGACCCCCGTTACTCCTAGTTTTAAAAATAGGTTGGCAGTTTTCAGAAGTGCCGTCTCCTATAGGTGCAGGCAGTTTGGTTTGTCCATAGTTGCTGAAGGTAATAGGTTTGAGTTTCTCACCTGCTCCCTGCTGTTCTTCCCTCTCGGTGGTAGACTAAGGATGCCAGGCTGGTATCGACCAGGACCAGGGCTTTCTCTGTGGCAGCTCCAACTTGGTGGAATGAGCTTCTGGAGGAGATCAGGGCCCTGTGGGACCTATCACAGTTCCACAGGGCCGCGAAAACGGAGCTCTTCCACCAGGCATTTAAGTAACGAGCTGCATTTTACCACCTACGCCCTGTGCCAATGTTATTTCCAGCCTGAGCCTGCCGATAGTGGAACTACCTCTGTATGATACATTATGCACTTTACTATTACCGTACCGCCATCGTTATGTAAATTGTTTTTAATAACCATGTGTGTATTTTATGCTGATATTTATAGTGTTGTTTAGTTATTGCTATTTTATGTAAGCCGCCCTGAGCCTGCCTTGGCGGGGAAGGCGGGATAAAAACCAAATAAATAAATAAATAATAAAATAAATAAATACTAAGCCTGATGGTCCAATGGTCTAGTTCAGCAGAAGGCAGCTTCATGTGTTGTGTTCTCACTAAAATCTATACATTGCTGTCTTTGTGATATCAGACTATTTTGCTACTAGTACTGTTATGATGTTAGAAATATGATGCTTTCCGTTCTGAGATATCCCATCTCTCCTCCCTTAGAGAATATTCTAGATACTATATTTTCTGTTGCAAACGCTGATGATCAGCAAGCCATACTGTGTGTCTTTAATATTTCGTTTATAAAGTATCATGCTATATTGCTAATTAAACTACTCTTCAGAGCAGCATGCAACTAAAACAAATACAAAGTGTGATGTGCCAATAGTAAGACCATGTCTTTGCAATGAGGTCTTGTACCCATGTAATGTTTCTGATATGGCAACCAGTGTTAAGGGATCAGGAGTGTGCTGCGTATATAGTATTAAATGTAAATGGGCACCAACCAGGTTTGTCTTCATAACAAGCTTTTGAAATGAGACCAGATGTGTTAATCATTGGTTATGAGCGCTAACCCTGATCAGTGCTGATATACCCACTAACTATGGTTAAAGCAAACCATGAAAGGGAGAAGCAAATTGGTACTGGAAGGGAAAGGAAGTTACAGCTGCAGCAGACCTGAAACAGGGAAACATTGCACCTGTTGGAATATTAAATAACTACATTTCTAGAAACTATCACTAGAATTTAAAGTAGCCATGTCCCTCCAGTATCAAACACACTTTATTCAAAGGTTTTAAAAAATTCTAAGTAAAATTATAAAGACTGCGGTGAAATCCTAAGTAAAATTATGCCTTTCTAAGCCCATGTGCACCTTGGTGTTTAGTCATGCCGGCCACATGGCCACGGAAATGTCTTCGGACAGCGCTGGCTCTTCGGCTTTGAAACGGAGATGAGCACCGCAACCATAGAGTCGGATTCGACTGGCTTTCAAGCAATGGAACCTTTACCTTCACCTTTTTAAGCCCACTGAAGTTAGGAGAGTATAACTCTGCATAGGATTGCATTGTAAAAGATACCGGTTCACCAGCAAAATCACCTTTAGAGGTCACCATCCCCTAGGTGGGGTCTGGAGTTCTCCCAGAATTACAACTGATCTCCAGACAGCAGAGTTCTGCTGGAAGAAATGACAGCTTCAGAGGGTAGACTCCATGGCAGAGATGTCAAACTCATTTGTTACGAAGGCCGGACCTGTCAATTTGTCAGGCTGGGCCATGTGTGCCATAAAATGTAATGCCCTGTACTGGAGATATAAACTTTACAAAGGACAGCAGCTGGTAAGCTCTGAGTTGGTGTGTCCTCACCTAGGTGCGGGGGGGGGGAATGCAGAGAAAAATCGGCATGGGTGAACTGGAGAGCCAGCAGTGTACTGCTGGGCAGACAGCCCCATGCTGCCCAGAAGGGGGGGCAAACCCCTCCCCCAGCCTGCTCCTGCTGCCAATGCTGCCAACCCCAGGCCCCAGGGGGAAAATGCGAAGCAGCTATGTGTTGCAAGCTCCCCCTTGCCCCCAAACCACTGTGGAAGGGGACTGGGAAGATGAGTTAAACTAACTCCCTCTGCCCGTGGAAGCAGGGGGTGGCGGCCCTGGCACAAGGCCATGTGCACAATGGGACCCAGGCGGAGCAAAGCCTGACAAGCCGGAGATGCCTGTGCAATGGCTGCCACCTCCATTCAAGGCCTCTGGACAATCTATGGGAGGGGCGATGCCAAGGGTTCAAGCCAAAGGTCACTGGCAAGTTGTGCCACCCCTACATGGCGCCCCAGGGCGAAGGCCACCAGATAGGTCGAAGGAGGGGTCATGGATATGGTGGCCGTACTGGTCATCAGAAGGCCCCAGAGAGGATTGTCTGCACCCCCCCAATGTGCAAATGCTGATCCCTGCAGCCATCTGGGGCAGCATCCCTGGAGATGCAGGCTGAGTGAAGAGGCATACAGCCTCATCTTAGAACCCTGAGCCAGCGTGAATGAGGCTGCAGAGGCCCTGACTTACCAGTGAGGCTGCCGCTGAAGTAAAGGGGTTCTGCTTTACTTCTGTAGATAAGGTTGTTCCACTACACTGAAGTCACTATCAGAGTGGCTCTGCCCCCCCCCGCCCCCGTGGCCTCCCGTTCCCTCCCTTGCACCAGTTGCTTGGAGAATGGATAAAAGCCCTGGATGGACCATTTCTGGACCTCAGGCCGTATGTTTGACACCCCTGCTCTATGGCATCACATTCCTGGTGGGTTCCTTCCCCTCCCTTAAACTCCAGCCACCCTGCCCCCAAATCTCCGGGAATATCCCAAACCAGAGTTGGCAACCCTACCTCATACCATGTGAGGTGTGAATGTCTGAACAAGTTTTAGAGATATATTTATTGATGTATGATTTATTTGTTGGCCATTCATATATCAACTTGCATGCATTTTCTAAAACTTTCATGAGGATAAAAAGAGTTCTTGGCTTTACCAAAATGAAGTTGTATAAGAAGCTTCATACACACTACTCAATTTTTTTTTAGAAATACTTTTGTATCAGAGCTCTGGCTCTTGCCATTAAGTGAGCTTTTTATGGAGTACCAAGTTATAAATGTAGTGCAGCTACGGCATATTAATCTTACTGCAGAGATTTAATGAGGCAGTTGTTTTGTGATGGACACTATTGGGAGCAGACAGCGACAGAGTTTTACTTCACCGCTGAACTGCAGAAAAATTCCTTTCCTGGTAATAATTATAACCACATGATCTCTTAGTTTTCCTTTCTTTTGCCAGCACTTTTCCATGCAGAAGTGGCTTGGAAGGAGGTCCATTAAAACACAGTCAAATGGACTGGAAACTGGGCTTTTTTCCTGGTAGTTTGACATTTTAGGCTCTTGATCAGCTACGGATCCTTGTTGCGTGGAGAGAAGTATGCAAGATGAGTTTCAAGCATACCAATAGTCTTTGCCAGTCTGCTGAGATGGCTTTTAGATATTCATTACTTTTTTAACTTGACTTTTATATAGGTTATAAAAAGTAAATGTGGTGAAACCTAATTTTTACATGGATAGAATAGAATTTCTGCTGGTTGGACTTAAACCAATCTCTTACTGGAAATTAATTGAAGTCCATGGGTTTATTGCTGCTAACTCTTTTAAGCCTTTGCAATTTTTCATTTTCCTCCAGTGTTGCAGTTTTATTAGGCCAAGTTACAGCAATAACATCCCTTATGAGAAGGAAGAGGAGAAAGCCACCTGCCAGGACACATAGTAATGGGGAAAATATACTACTTAAATTTCCATTTATAAATAATGTTTAACATAATCAGGAACAGAAAACAGCAGTTCATTTACGTACTGTATTAATAGTTAGAAGAATATATTTCCAAGCCAAATCAAACTTTGTTTTTCCTTTTGCATTAGGTAATCTTATACAGGGAATCTTGCAAATGGGGTGGTGATGTACATGCTTGCTGATGTTTTGGTTTGTGCTGGAGCAGTGATTTCCAAATGGCAAGTTGAGTTGTATCATAAGAACATAAGAAGAGCCCTGCTGGATCAGACGACTGGTCCATCTAGTCCAGCATCCTTTCTCAAAACAGTTGCCAACCACTTCCTCTGGAGGTCCAACAACAGGGGCATAGAGGCCAAGGCCTTCCCCTGAGGTTGCCTCTTTGCACCGTTATTCATAGCTTACTGCCTCTGAATGTGGAGGTTCCTTTTAGTCACAATGGCTAGTAGCCACTGAAAGACTTATTCTCCATGAATCTGTCCAGTCCCCTGTGGCCATCAATACATCCTCTGGCAGTGAATTCTACATTTTAATCACTTGCTGTGTAAATAAGTTTTTATGTGATTTTAGACACCAAACTTTCCTCTGTTCATGCTAGAGAAGCAATCTAGTAAGGCATATTCCACTCACGGTCTTCTGTGTGCTGACTGCTGACTGCCATGCTGTCCCTGCAAGGAAAAGGCAGTTGCCTGCATGGGGTGAGGAGAGATCTGTGAACCTAATGGCAAGCATTTTTTTCATGCATTTAGCAGGTAGGGTTGCCAACTCTAGCTCGTGAAATCCCTGCCGGTTTAGGAGCAGTGACTGGGAAGGGCGGAGTCTGAGGACAGGAGGATCCTTAGTGTGGATATGGTGCCATACAGCCTGCCCTCTAAAGCTTCCATTTCCTCCAGGGGAACTTACTCTGCAGTCTGGCTCTCAATTGTAATCCCAGGAGAACTCAACGCCCCACCTTTAGGTTTGTAATTTAATCACCAATTAGCCGACTGTGTGTTTCCTGCTATACATGTGAAGTCCACTCATCCCTTTCCCCAATGGAAGGGGTAAACTAGAAAAGCTCAGTGTGATAATTCCTGTTCACCCCTTTCTCATTGTAATGGAACAAGGTGGACAGTTTGCTGTGTGTATTCTGTGTACGTGTAATGAGTATTTAATTATGGGGTATGATATCTAACACAGAACTTGCTTTCTGTAACTCAGCTTTCATGTTAAGAGGGGAGGGAGTTCGTTTTCATGGCTGTGTGTGTGTGTGTGTGTGTGTGGGGAAGCTTAGAAACACGTGGCTATTGTATGGATTAGAAAGTTCTCAAGTGAGGCGACAGATGAGTAGTTCTGATGTATCCAGTACTGTAACTGTGAGTGCAGCAGCCCAAAAATATGTCATGCCCCACCTCTGAATCGCTCTCATTTTTAACAAAGGTGTGTCTATATCCTTTTTCATTGCAGAAATATAAGAGGAAATATGCAAGAAGTTTTTTGTTGGGTTTTTTGTTTATTTTTTGGTTTAGATTGTCTGGAAGCCAGCTGTAGCTGAGTCAGTTTTAATGCATCCTGATCTCATTAATTCTCTTCTCCCTGCTGTTTTGCTTCTTTCTTGTTCATTTCCATCATTTTCAATGCTCACAGCAATGTGAGAACATTGGGTAGAAAACTGGAGTGCGATTTATACTATTTTGGGGTTTCCTTCTCTGGTTGCAGTGGGGAAATTGCATCAGTACTAGGTAGGCATGGGAGGTAGGCTTACCAAGTGGCGGCGGGGGATCCGCATGTCTTTACAGGATCCCTGCCGCGGGGACGACGATACGCGTTGCACCCGCCGTCGCCAGGATGTGACGCTACGCGTCGCTCTGGCAACGGGGCTGTTTGGAGTCCCGTTGCCAGAGCGACACATAGCGTCACATCCTGGTGACGGCAGGTGCAACGCGTATCGCCGTCCCCGCGGCAGGGATCCCGTAAAGACATGCGGATCCCCCGCCGCCACTTGGTAAGCCTAATGGGAGGGGAAGGAGCAGGAAAAATGAATACCCAATTTCACTCAGCTTGGTATCTGGTTTTAAGCATTAATTACAAACCATCCTATTATAATTAGCCTGTGCAAAGGAATGCATACCTTTGAGAGGGTACACAATCCCTTTTACTCACCAGTGAATAATCAGGTTGCCAGGAACCTGGAATAATTGTCTTATCCTTTTAGTAGAGGCTTAATGTATGGAAATGGGCAGGTGAATCTTTTCATGGTATGGAGGCAAGTAACGTCACTTGGTAAATTTCTATCTCATTAAACCTTTTTCTTGGGGCTGTTGGCTGTTGACATACTACTCAGGAATGTGTAAACTCTAGAACTTTTCATACCAGTAAAAGAAGTACTTTACTACAGAAGGCCAAAAGGCTGAAGGGGTCTCAAGCTCCACCACATCTTAATACAGGAAATCAAGGTCTTTGGGAGGATTTAAACAAATCTGTGCCAAGAATAATCAATTTTAATGTTGAAACTACAAACACTCTACTTATACGTGAAGTTGTTACCTGCATAACACAGTGACTGTACATATCTGTCTTCTTGGTATAAGGGGATAATTTGTAGGTTGGAGAAAATGACGTAATTTAGGAATTGCCCATTTTAGGAATTAATTGCTGATTAATTGCGAACTCCCCCCCCCTTCAAAGCACAGTTTGAAATCCTACCTCACAGTGTTAAGCTCCCCAGCCTGCAATATCTCTTGAGAAAATAAATGTAGTTTCACCTATTTAAGTCAACAAAGGAATCCTAGTGTTTAGGACTCCGCCTAAACCCTTATGAATGTACTGGAGCACTGCAGTTGTCTTCCAAGGTGCCCCTGTCTTCTGAGATTAGACAGGTGGCAACCCAGGAGAAGGCCTTCTCGGTCGCAGTTCCAAAACTCTGGAACTCTTCCCAGGGAGACTCATCTATCCCCTTCTGTTGCCATCTTCTGCCAGTGGGTGAAGACTTTCTTTGTTTCTTTGGAATTCCCTTGGTCATCCCTTCTTCCTGCACTATGTTTTAATTGCTTTAATGTTTTTGTATATGTATTTTACCTTTGAATGTAATTGTTTTAAAGATGTGGGGTTTTGTTGGTTTTGAATCTCTTAGCTGCCTTGGTGGCTCCACTGCTGGCAGAAAGGTGGGATTATAAATTTTGTAAATGTATAAATGTGATCATAATCAAATCATTTCCCCCTGGATAGCTGATGCTGTACCATTTTTGACGATATTTGGCTTTTTCTAAGTGTTTTATGCATGCCTACTTGTGATAATTACTTAGCATTATCAGGTTGTCTGCTGTGGTTGGCAGCCTTCTGCCCCCACAGTGGGGGGAAATGGAAGGGGATGACTCTATGGACATGGCAGTGTCACTCCCAATCACCATGTCTGTGACACACTACCAGTTTCCCCAATCTCTGTGGTCTTTGCTATAGAGACTGGTAGAATTCCTAGAGCGGAAGCATATGTGGCAGTGATCACTCCAAATTGATGTTGCTGCATCATCAACACTCCCCCTCCCTATGCTTTGTTCCCCAAAAGCTCCTGGGGGTTGCCAACACAGGGCTGGCAATCATAGAACTACTTGTATATGCAAACTGGGGATGGGAGGCAGTAACTGGCACTGCATTTTACATTTAACACATACCTAGTTTCCATGTTTTACTTTTTAGTTTAGTAAATAACCAGATGTTTGGCACGTGATTGTGATTATACACAAATGTCATATGAAGAATACCTAGTGGAGTTAGGAAATACTATAAGTATAAACTGTCATTGTGACATTACAAGGCCGCAACCAATGTCATCCCTGAACTCTGTCTGTGAAATCATCAGACACAATGAGCCTCCAGGTTTATGGTGATGGGTCCGTGGTAACCAAAGCCCCTGCCCCCAGTGTACTCATCCTCCCTCATCATAAAATGCCGATATCCTACGTAGGCCTCAGTGTAGCTAGCCTTGGTAGCCTATGGTAGCTATTGGCCAAATGACTCATCAGAGCTGGTGTATAATATCTTAACATCATAACCGCTTTTAATTTAGACAGTGGCTCATACCATCTCTCAAACTGCTCAGCAGCTTCCAAATATCTTTGCCTTTATTTTACAGTGAAAGTGTCTCTCCAAGAAAAATGTAGCAGTGGAAATATATTCATCAAGAGAGGCATAGGCTGCCACCACTCATTACACTGAGGCTGTGACTGAACCCAGGTCTCACAGGGTTTCCCCTTAAGAGTTGACCTAAAAACTAACATAGCATTTTGCTAAAGCATACATTCTGAACTTGCAGCAGAAGGGACTAAGTTGGCCAACTCTTGTCCCAATAGAATTGTATCTGTGAATGCATAAGTGGAAGCATCTATCCCCTCTCCCTTATAATGGTTTCCATTATATAAATAGGAAAATAATTATAGTGTTAATATCTAGTTAGATCTTTGTAAGACATTGGCATAAATAGTTTTTCAGGTTTTACACTGTCTCTCTGTGTGTGAGTGTGCATGCATGTGCGTATGTGAGCATGTTGGTTGTATTACTGGATTCTTGTTAAGGGCCAGAATTCATGAATAATAAGCAGGGAGCATTGTTGCATCCTTTTCTTCCCTGTAGCATGCTACTTAAAGCAGAGTCAGACTCTTCACTTATTTTAAAACAAACAGGTCTGTAAACTTTATGTGCAGCATTTAAATAGTCATGTTAAAATTCAGACCCAGTGCCCACATTTCCCTGAGTGCTGTCAGTTTTATGAGATGAAACTGGGAGCTTGAGCTGAACATCTAATAGTATGCAATGTGCACATGCTGCCGTCCAACAAGTGTTTAATGATGTCGGGGTCAGTTTGCAACAGTTAAGACAATTATTTCTTTTCCTCAGCTGCTTATAACCTGGTGGTATTTTTAACTGCTTGACTGAGGTTGCTGCAGAGGTTTGGAATGTTCTGACGAGTAAGTTTGGGATCCAGATCGTGTGTTAACAGGAAGTTAAAAGGGTCTTTCCCTTTTATTCAGCATGTGTCACTTTTGGGCAACTGAAGGTCTACATTGTACAGTTTGGATACTAGCAGGTACACACTTGTATATCGTTGGTGTTCCCTGTAAGAACCACATTCATTTTTTAAAAAACTGTCTGTGGCCATTATAGCTTCCTGTAGTTGGTAACCAGAGTCTATATTGTTAGTATTGGGCTGGATAGACCTAAGATATGACTTGGTAGAAAGCAGTACCGTATGTCCTTATAATATGTAAGAAGCACTTGTATGTGTTTTGCTGTTTCCCATTTGCAGATGTCTTTGATCTTGTACATATGACATAACTGAGGTTTATTAAGTTTTAGAGGAGACAATAAGGTCTGCTTTTTAGAGGAATGTTAGTGGTGGGAGAGAAGAACTCCCCTGTCTCAGATTTTGTTGACCCAGGGTTGCACAGGGGAACAAATGTGCTTTCTCTGCTGATGCTTTTTTATTCCAGTAAAGCTCAGCTGTACCCCGTCAAACATGGGGCACACAAAACTCTCCAGGACCTCCGCCTTACTGGCCAGCATCACCTCTGTCTCATCAGGATTCAATTTCTACTGGTTCACCTGTAGTTTCTTCGTTACACCAAGCAAGCAGTTAGCTCAGAAGAGCCATGGCAGCATCAGATGGCTTAGGATTGTAGCTGGTATCAGTTGCATACTGACAGCCCCCAGCAGCAGAACGAAAATGCTATTGGGTTATATTATATTTTCAAGCCTTTTTCAAGATGTGGATAATTTCCCCCTTGAAAGTAGCATCAGGAATCACAGTCACAATCAGAACTGAAATAGTGCTGGGTGGAGTTTAGTTTCTAGTATGTGCAAGACCTTTATGATGGCTTCTTTACTTTTTGATGACTTGTTGGGCTCACCACTGCTATTACAGAATTAGATCTAGATTACCTAGTTAATCCTTGCCATACCTGCTAATAACAAAATGAAAGCTTTTGCACTGCAGACCTAAGCAGAATTATACCCTTCTAAGCCCACTGACCTCAGCGCGTTTAGAAAGATGTAACTCTGTTTAGGATTGCACTGCTGAGCTAGTTATCCACTACACATTAGGATTGCTTTTGGTTAATTAACAGGTAGTTTAAATAATTTCAACTGTAATTTTAAGGCATAGGGAATGGGTTGGTGCAGTTTCTTTGGGGACAGAATTCAGTTGGTGATAAATTGATTGGTGATTTATTTACAAGTGGGAGGATAGTGAGACTTGTGGGGTGGGAGAAATCCTATCCTTTTTATCTTGATCCTGCTGCCTCCCAGCAGCCCCCCTCTCTCTCCTCTTTATGCCTCCCCCACAGCATTCACTTGCTTCTCCTGCCCCCACTCACTCACCCACCTGTAGCACCACAACCTCTGCTTGCCTGGCTCATGTTCATGGTGGCATACCCTTCCCCACTGGTTCCTTTCTTCTGCTGCTACTTTCTGCCATCCCACTGCCTTTCCCTCCCTTGCTCCTCCACTGCTGCCTCTTACTCCACCTTTCCTTCCTTGCCGTCTCCTCTCTTCCCCTCTTGCTCACCCATGTGTACCACTGCTGGCTGATTCCTCTCCCCTGGCTGTAGTGCTGATCCTGCCTGCCTCTCTCCCACCCCATCGCCTGCCCCTCCCTTCCTCAGTACTTGTGCAGCCTCCAGCCTCTCCAATGCAACCTCTTCATTTGCTGTCAGTTGGCTCCACCCTTCCGGACCATCAAGCTCTCCTCCCACTCAACTGCCAGCCAGCTGTTTAAGTGACAGTGGCTGTGTTATATCTGCACAATTACAAACAGTGCTTTGCCAGTTAGTGGCTTTTTGAATTTTTAAACAAGGTTGGAGATTTGCCTACGTTTGTAGAAATACCTCATTTTTCTGTTCATGGGCCCAATCTTCAGATTTACTTACTCATAAATGGGGTCATGTTGAATATATTGATTTATTTATTTCACTTATACCCAAACACTCTCCCCACTGGGGATTCAAAGCAGCTTACTTTCTCCTTCTCTTCCATTTTATCCTCACAGGGTTGTTGTAGGCTAGGCTGAGAATGAATGACTGGCCCAAGGTCACCCAGCAAACTTCCACAGCAGAGTTGGGATTTCAGCCTGGGCTTCCCAGAACTCTAGTCCAGCATTGTAGCCACTACACCGAAGTAGAATTAAGTCTAAGTAAGAATTAAGTGGGGCTTAACTCCCTGGACAGTATCCTTAGTATTGCACTGTGAGTGAAGTGAGACACTTTCATTTTCAAGGCAGTAAGCTGGTTTTCATTTTGTTTTTGTTTTTAAACATTAATGTAAACCCAGAATGTCCTGAATTTGCTCGCTGGTACATTCTGTTGTTAGATAGTGCTGAATTGTAGGAGGGATTTATTCTTTTAAATTATTCAAGTGATGAAAAGCCCCCAATAGTTGTATTAAATGTGACAAAATTAACTGTGACAAATGGAAGTGTTGCTTTTGCAGGGGGAATGCAGTTTGCAAAGAAAAATCATTGAGAATAGAAAGGATAGATGCTTTCTCTGTTTAATGAGCAGTAAAATGTAGTGCAATGTTCTTACTCTGCAAGCTCAAGCCAGAAGTATTTCCTGCTTGTTGGGAAATGTAAACAACAACAACAACAATCCAACCTGAGTCCTCCTTTTTAAAAGATCTATTCTTTAAATGCCCTGGGGTCACAGTCTTGATTTTCTTTCAGATCTGAACTGTAAACTTGAAGACAAGGCAGAAGATGGAGACCTGATAGATTGTAAGAAAAGGCCGGAAGAAGGGGAGGAGCTAGAGGAAGAAGCTGTGCACAGCTGTGACAGCTGCCTCCAGGTGTTTGAGTCACTGAGTGATATCACAGAGCACAAGATTAATCAATGTCAACTGACAGGTAAACAATACTTATCACTTTGTGTCTCCTTGCACAGTTCTATTTTTGATTTTTCAGGTCCCTTCTTCAGAGGCTCTCTTTTAATTTTCCCTTTTACTACAGTTTTATGCCTGCACTCAGAGTGCTCAGGTAATGTTGTTGGCATGCCTGAAATGATTTCTGGAGCAGAGTTGTACAGTGAGTGGCTTCTGTTTGAGTTGTCTCAGAGTGTCGATAACCTCTGTATTCCATTGAACAATATTGAACCTTTCTGTTTGTCCATTTCACCTTCATCTTCTAGCTTCCATGTTGTAATGTTAATACCTTTCACTGACTAAAAATAAACAAATGAAACACAGGTGATTACAAGTTGTGCTTGTACACTTTGATGAAAAGGTGCAACTCTTTTTTTAAAAATAGTGCATAGTAATCAGTGAATAGAAATCAAGGGGAATGTCCTGGAAGACTTTATGGCACTTTGTGGAAACAATCCTAATTGATATTTTATTGTCTTTGGGCATTAATGATGGGCATGCCCTAAACAAGGATGCATTTTTCTTGGTGAGTTTTCTTAGCAGTGTTTGGAATAGACTGAACTGAGTGAATATAGATCCAGTTTGAGTGAACAATTTTAGAATGCCAAAGAGAAGTGGAAAATATTGGATGAGAAAATGACCCGCTCCAAATAGCCCCAGTTGTGAACCACTAGAATATCACTTATGAGCCTCCAGTGCTTAATAAGTCATTTGGAAAGATGTTTGACCCCAAAAGAACAAAAAATTACTTATAAGTGAACCAAATCATCCCAAATCCTTACTAAAGTGCAGAAATCCCAGCCCCGAGGAATGCAGGGCAGTTTCAGAAAACATTAGAAATTCTGGATTTTCAGCATCAGAATAATTTCTGATACAATTACTGGCCCTCTATTGGTTGAATGAAACATATTCTCATTAACCTGCCATAATGTATGAAATAGTGTTTTGATGTCACAGTATTTATCATTTCTTAATTCCCTTGTGACATTGCTTCAGTTTTCACTAAGGCACTGAAGTCAGGTTATGGTCATTGTGCTTACATATTATCTTCAGGTGTCATCTTAGTGTGGTGGACCATATATGATAAGTCTTTTGAAATTACATGTTAGACCCTGAGAACTGCAAACAGTGTGGCATACGTGGCTGCCTTCTTCTGTTGACGGGAATGGGTCATAGCTACCACATCACTCCAGTCTTGTTCCACCTATATTGGCTTCCAGTTAACTTCTGGGTGCAATTTATGGTGCTGGTATTAACCTTTAAAGCCCTGTCCATCTTTGGACCAACAGACCTTAAGGATCACCTGCTCCCATATGTACCTACTTGACCACTGTGGTCATCTTCATGGGTCCTTCTTTGGGTGCCCTCGCTGTCTAAAGCTAGATGATTGACAACCTGAGAAAGAACTTTCTTAAGTTATGGCACCAAAATTATGGAATTCTCTCACCAGGGAGATCCATCTGTTCCACTCTATTGTTGTCTTCTGCCAGTGGGCGAAGACTTATTTGTGTCATCTAGCATTTCCTCACTGATCCTCCTTAGTGTGTATATCCTTTATAACTGTGTATGTTTTTTGTTTAATTTGTATTTTAGAAGCTTAATTTAATGGTTTTGATTCTCCACCACCTTGGGAACCCTAAGATGAGTGGAAAACCAGCAGGAAAATGTTTTAAATAAATAATAAATAAACCCCACTCTGCCATAAAGCTCACTGTGTTATCTTGACCAATCACAATGTCTCTGCATATCATACCTCACACAGTTCAAAGTCAAATACCTTTAATGGCATAGGAGTAAGATACATAGATGTAAAATAACACGGCATGGGTACCTCACACAGTTGTGAGTTGTGAGGTACCATCTGTATCCCCCTCTGTTTGAAAGAATAGCAGGATACAGGTGTAGACAGAAAGAATAGCACAATGAGAAGGGGAGGAAACAGGAGGTTGCCCCCTCACTTATAACGTGAGCACTCCTAATTGAGACAATAGCTCGATTCACCTATACTTCTTTCCATACCATTTTGGAAGGTCCTATGGTTCTTAGGGTCCAAGCCAAGGAGCACAGGTCTGCCTTTTACAACATTGCACTGTCGTGTACATTTAGTTCCAGAAACAAAGTCGCAACATGAGGTTACATGCTTATGTTTTTGGGAAGAGGCTATAGCTCAGTAGTAAAACATAGTTTCATTAAGAAGGTCCAGTTTCAGTTGCTGGCACCTTCATATTTAAAAACAGAATAAGGGACAAGACAGGGAAATATCTCTGCCCTGTATTCTGTAGAACTATTCTGAGTAGGTGATACTGAACTACATGGCTGATTCAGTCTGATGTGTTTGTACTCATTATGCAGGATGTGTTTGTACTCATTATGCAGCTAGTTTATGTAGAATGGACATCTGCAAGAGCAAAAGGAATACCAGCAGAATGTGCTGAAAAATCTCTCAGACAAATTGACGTAACAGATAATGACAATTTGTTACAGATATAAGAATATATGAAATTTTATTTTTGTGTTGTCTTCTCTATTCTTTTTTTTTTGTTAATTAAAATGTTGTCCCACTCCAGTGGGGTAAATCATCTATTCCACTTCAGTCCAGCCCTTTCTTATACTTGAAATGACCCTTCGTTAAGGCACTTCTGATTAGTTTGGCAAGATGCTACTTTCTGCAGCTGGATTGACTCTTCTTGCTTTGTCCTTGTAATGTCCTCCAATCAGACAACTTGTCCTTGGTGAACTTTTTTCTTTTCTGCAAAAGAACGATTTGTGCCTCCAATCGTTCTTTGACCGCCCCTTTGTAATTCTCTATCATTTCTCACCTAGAAATGGGTGATGAGTTGAGTGACTGCAAGCAGCATGAACTGAATATCACGCAACTGGGGAACTGAAGCAAAAGGAGAAATTCCTGGAGCACTGCTCCTGATCCATTTCACCCCGGGTCATGCTGGAGGGCAGAACTTGCCATGCTAAATGAGGGTTAAAATGGGTCTGCCACTTGAGTAATTTTAAAAAGAACTGTTTTTAAAAGAATCTCCTAAAAAGCTTGGCATGTCAGGGTTGCTGGAGAAGAGGGTAGAAATCAAATGAAAAATATTCCAAATATAATGGAAAGGTTTTGGAAAATAAAAGCTTTAAGCACCAAAGGATCAGTGGTTCTTAATCTTTCTCTCTGGAAATAATCTGAACATTAAGTAAGGTGTGTGTGTGTGTGTGTGTTTGTAATATGCATTTAAAAAAATCCATAACCATTTTTAAATTTTGGTGATTTTAAAATATTTGATCAATAATTTATTTGTACTGAAGAATGATTATGAAGCTTATTGTAAGAATTGAGTCTATTTGTATCTGAGTATAATAGCTTCACTCCCAGTATATTGGATATTATCCTGTCTTCAGTGGATATTATGATTAGAGGCCAGACTCTATTATAAAATGAATAAATAGTTTGGTAGTGGTATTGGAAACAGTATGTTGCAACTTTATTAAACATTTTTCTGATTGTTTCATTTTTTCAATTAACTGTGCAAAATAAAGCAGATAATGGATGGGAACCTTAGAAACGCATGTTCCCAAAATTCCAGGTGATTAAATCAGGCTGCTACATTTATGCTACTAAATTTAGTTTTGGTTCAGATTGCTCCACCATGCTTTTTTAAAAGTAAGCACAATGATGCCAAGCTAATTTGATCCAGTAATCTAAGTATAGATTTATTAGGTACCACTTATTCCAAAGATGATATTGCTTGTACCAGGCACTGATTTTTATGAATTTTGGAGGCATGCTCATCTTTTCTGCAAACTGAATGAATTTAAGGGACTTCAGTGTACATTCATGATCCCATATTCATTCAAACACGGGCTCTGTTCAGATATTACTGTCTTTGTGCACTTCCCTTCTGTTCAAAAATTAAAAGCCTTTTTAAAGTGGGTCAAGAGAGATCCTGTGTTTGAGGGCTCTCCTGGTTCAGTCCACTTTTGACACAGTAAGGAAAAAGAAATGGGTGAGACCATGGCCTATTGCCAATCTCTCCCAAGCTACAAGAAGACATTAATATCTGACCAGCTCTTAATTTTCTGATCTTACTCACAATTTGATTTTGGTTTGGAACTGTTACATGAAAGGAAGATCTATTAATGTAGATATGACTTTTGTGTAACTGTCCCTGCCTAGAAACTGTATTAGGAATGCACATGGGGTTTGACATGTATACGATGGCTTTTTTCTGACTTGCATTTTCAAATACTACATCATAGGTGGGAGTTTAGTCATCCTCTTGTAATATGGTGTTAAGATTGTGGGAGGGATGGAGATAGAAGCCCTTACAAAAGTGAGGAAATAGCAACATGCTAACATGCATGCTCTTAACTGGAGCTCATTTTCAATATATCTTTATCCTGTTGCAGTCCAACAATAAAATGAAAACTAGAAGAAAACTTGCAACGCATCCTAAGCACATACACCCTTCTGAAAACAATGGGTGTAGCAGTGCTTAGGAAGATACCATTACTTAGGCAAATTACAATACTCCTGAATTATTTCAGTGTAGAAAGAGAATGGCTTCAGTTTGTAGACGAAAGTCAGCACTTTAAGCTTGGTTTTAATTCCACTGGTGTCAGTGGCTTTAATCATGCTTAACTATGGATTGTGAGCTAAATGCCTAATAATGCCTTTATTGTGAATGTAGGCCCATGGAAACATGCCATTGGCTCCATCCCTCTGGGATTTCCATGCAGTCTGGATTCTTTACTTAAAACATGCCCCAGCAGTGGAAATAAGGAGGTAGGCTCCTATGGAGCTCTGAATTATATGGTTGGAAGTTTTACTGGGATGGATTCAGTGGTGTGCTTCCACAGGCAAAATGACTTGCACCTGTGGAGCACAACTTTTGTAATTCTTTTTCACTCTACAGCCCCAAATGGCCTCTGAAATCCTGCTGTTGGAGGTCCCTTCTTTCCTAGGAGCTAGTGTTCAGGGGCTGATGGGAGCTGTGACAGTCACACTCTACAGGTAGAAGTTATTACACCCATGGAAACACACTGCTGAGTTGTGTTTTTATTGTGAATGAGACTAGGTCAGGATTGAGACATTAGGCTGTAGTTCCAGATATTTCCAAGCTCTAAAGTCCATCTCTGTAAGATGATATTGACAAGAATATGTAGGTTTATGCATTGAGAGAGTGATTATGTGGCAAAAGCATGGTTGAACTATATTTTGGCTTTAGAAATCTGCTTACACAGCTCTTAAGAACCTACCTCATGCATGTTACAAAGAATTGTATAAGGCAAATTAAGTTTCTTGCCTATCCTTGCAAACAGAAATTGTACAACAGGTTTTCCTTCATATTTTCTGCTTTACTATTATAATGTATTTTTCAGCTTTCACCCCAGTTGTTTGCTGAAATCCAAGGGAGATTTTTAGGATCTTGTGAAGATGCTTCTAATAATTTAATTGCTCCTTATGCCGCCTTCCCTATGTCACCTCTACTCATGGCTCACATTTCTTATGTTCTTGAGGCATTCAAGAGACTTAAAGGAACTATTCAAACAATAGAAAACAAAGGGACATGGTGCTCAGTCCACCAGTCACTGCCTTGCACAATTAGATTTGCTGGGGAATTGCTGCTCAGTGCTTTGGCCTCTGGGTTGTGGGGTCCCACAAGGTTCTATCTTGTCCACTATGCTCTTTAACTTCTACATGAAACTGCTGGGTGAGGTCATCTGGAGATTTGGGCTAGACTGTCACAAATATGCGGGTGACACTCAGCTTATCTTGCGCTTCCACCTGATCCCAGAAAGGCTGCAGAAACTCTGGACTGATTTCTGGAGGCAGTCCTGGAGGGGATGCGTGCTAATAAACTGAAGCGTAATCTTGACAAGACAGAAGTAATGCTGATGAGCAGAAAGTCTGACCTGAGATTTAAGGCATCTCCCATTCTGGATGGGGTTGCACTCCCCTTGAAGGAACAGGTCCGTAGTATGGGGGAGCTCTTGAACCCAAGGCCTACGGTTGGATAAGCAGCTGGCAGCTATGGTCAGGATTGCCTTTTACCAGCTTTGACAGCCAGCTGCAGCCTTTCTTGGGGCAGAAAAAGATCTGGCCACTGTGGTGCAAGCCCTAGTTAAATAGATCACTGCAAGGCACTCCATGTGGAGTTTCCCTTGAAAAGTGTTTGGAAACTTCAACTGATGCAGAATGCTGTAGCCAAAATGTTGACTGGAGTGGGTTGTAGGGACCGTATAACTTCAGTCTTGGCCCATCTTCACTGGCTGTCAGTCTGTTTCTGGGCAAGGTGCTGGTGTTCTCCTTTAAAGCTGTTGCGACCAACCTACCTGAAGGACCTTTTACTCTTTTATGAACCTGCATGACTACTAAAGTCATCTTCCAAGACCCTGCTTTGAGTGCCACTCCCTTCTGACATTAGGCAGGTGCCAACACAAGAGAGGGCTTTCTCGGTAGTGGCACCCAAACTCTGGAACTATTTCCCCAGGGAGATTTGTCTCTCTCCTTTTGTTGCCATCTTCCCCCAGCGGGGGAAGACTTTTTTGTTTTGTGTGGTGTTCCCTCAGTGGTCCATCCTTTCTGCCCAATGTTTTGATTGTTGTGTTTATGGTTTTCTAATGTATTTTAGCTCAGGTTTTAATTTAGAGCAATGAGCCATTTACTACCTTAACAAATAACAAGATGTATCCTTGTTTACAGTGCAATCCTTATACCATTCTAAATCCATTGACACTGTGAATATCTTTTAGACTAGAGCATCAGCTGCATGAAGTGTTATTCTCAGTTGGCAGTTCATAAACAGGTACATAAACACATACACACAGAGTAAAAAGTTTATAAATCTTAGGACCAAAAGGCTATGAAATGTAAGAGGGCTGTAGGTCCATCACTTCGTGTCTACATCATTCCCTGATATATGTCAGGTTCTGTGTAGAAATGTGACAGATGTATTCCTACTGCTTGCATTTCATGGCCTTTGGTCCCATTGTCCTACAGAAAAAACAAACTGAGACTCAAACCTTCAGACAGGTGTGAGAGAATTGTGATGTATTATTCTTTGAAGACTGATGCTTTCCTTTTTCAGGGGAAAAGAATCTTTAGGCATATTTCGTTGATGCTACTTAAAACACTCAAGGAATATTGATGATTTTTTCCCTTGGATTTGTGAATGTATTCCTTTCTCCTGCTCACTGTATGCAGGTTTTTTCCTTAGTACATCATGTGACTGCTGAGGAATTTGACAAAGTGGGCTCTAGTGCATGAAAGGTTATGCCACAATAAATGTGTTTAATCTTTATGGTGCCAGAGAATTCTTTGAGGTTTTTTCCTTCTGCCCCCCCCGGCCCCCCCCCCGGAATTTGTTATCTGAGAATAAAGAGACAATTGCCTTGGAATATGAGGTTTTGAAGGTGTGTGTGTCTCTCCATTGCAGTATAAAAACAGATACTTCATTGTCTAAGAAATTAAATCTATGCACACTCACCATTTCCGTGGGAAAAAAGTGATTTTAGCCACTGAATTCCCAACTTCAATCAACTACTATTGCTTTTGATATCATGTAAAATTATAGTGTATGAAAATTATAATGTGTGTGGTGCACTGGATTGTTTTGGATGTGGGTTCAAATTCCAGCTCAGCTGTGGTTTCCCTGAGTGCTGGGTAAACTGCTTTCTTGCAGACAGTCTTTAAAATGGAATAAGAGTGAGATATCTTATGGGACAGTTGTGAGAACAAATTCAGATAAATTATAAAACCCTTGCATAATAAAAGTACTGTAAAGTATAATACAATAATTCATAGTAATATTTTAAAACAGCAGAGGTCTTACAAATTACGTGATGGTGTTCATACTATGATGACTATCTATTACAAAATGCAGTTACAATACATTACTGGAGTAGCTACATAATGTGGTTGAGATTCTCAGAGAAGTGGAATGAGATAGCTTTACCTTTGGATATTATGCACAATATCAAACATTATGCAGAGGGTGGAGGCTTTAGGGGAACTAAGAACAAAGTCATGCTATTTTTCTGGGAATTATTTAAGGGAGATGGAAGGACAATTAATTTTCTACTAATTGTGGTATCATTGAAATATAGCCATGCATTGGCTCTAAAGTTGCTGTGAAACTAAAAAAAAATGGGGCAAATTCAAGCTGGAACATTTTAGGGTTGTGATCTACAAGATATATGCATCCCACTTATATGACAATTTCTGGAAATTTTGAAGCCATAGGGGAAAAAATCTCCCCCTCAATAAAACCCTCCAAAATATTGGAAAAATTTGAGAAATATATGCAATACTTGCCTTCTTATCAATCCTAAAGTGATTTTACTGGTTTAACAATGTAATAGACATCATTTACATCTTAGAAGCACCAATGGTTTAGTTTTCAACAAGAAATTATCAACATATCCAATTTGTGTGTGAGAGAACGATTGAGCTGCAAACTATACTAACCTCTGCTAAGCCCATGTAATTTAGAGTCCCTTGGGGGACAAAAGGTCCACCTCCCCCCCCCAATTGTTCAGGGCTTTATTTGTGTGTTTTTCCACATGCCTTCACATCTCTACCTACTGCACTACTTTCAACTACTGCCCAGTGATGTGGGTTTTCTGGGAAAATCTGAATTACAAGTTTTCAGAAAATATTCTGATTCAAATTTAAATTAATATTGTTTAAATATTGAAACAATGTTGCTGTTCAGTCACACAGTCGAGTCCATGCCAGGCCCTCCTGTCGTCTGTCATGCTCTGGAGTTTGCTTAATTTCATATTTTTTGCATCGATAACACTGTCTAACCATCTCATCCTTTGCCATCACCTTCTTCTTCTTCCTTCAATCTTTCCCAGCATCAGGGTCTTCTCCAGTGAGTGCTCCTCATTTGGTGGCCAAAGTAACTTTTAAATAATGTTACGAAAAGAAGGCAAATATATCACGTACAAGCCCGAACCATGTACAAGGTCTGATGTTTGTCTATGCCTTGTACCCCACAGTTAGTCCATCCAACATGAGTGATTTGCAGTACAACAACCCTGATAGATATAGATAAGACTATTTTTATGTTTTATTTATTGATGGTATTTATATTCCATCTTTCTCACTGGGACTCAAGGCAAATTACAGAGAGTAAGTCGGTGCAATCAACAGGATGGGACATTCAGTGAACAATGCAGTAGGATTAGAGTTCTAGAACCAACCAGAAATCTTAAACAAACAGAACTGAAGCAGAAGTGTTAACATGACACATTAAATGATGCAAAATTACATAGTAGGATTTACATATGTGGGACAGAAAATATTTGCTGCTTGAATTTTAAAAAACGCAATTTTGGAATTTGTCATGAGTGTTATTTATGGGAAATTGCCTCTGGTGCGTACAAATTATTCTCTGGAGCTAGGGTAGGTTCTTCCTTATTCCATATTGTTTTGTTTTCCTTTAAGCAAATGTCATGTTAAACCCTAAGACTGCTTTTCAACTCTTGGGGAGTCTTAATAACTGTTGGCAGTTTGGGCAGAAACAGAGTTGTTGTAAAGAATAATCATTACATAATTCCTGTGGATGCCTGTATTCTGTAATTCCTGTGGATGCTTGTGTGTACCTCTAGACTATGGTTAGTGTCTCTTATAGCATTTTGTAATCATAACAGCCCGCATGTGTACAAAGGGGTGAAACCGTGGCTAATTTAGGCAGAAATATGGTTCATTTATGGTTGGTATATCTTCTGTTGTCAACAGGCCTGTAGAGATGATACAGAGATCTTTTAACAAATCTGCAGTCTGATACCAAAATGGCTGATGATGGAAGAAAACTTTGTTTAAAGAAGCAGAACTTCATGTTCTTAATTCTTTATTTGGACTAAAAGGTCACCATCCTTAGTTGGGGATATCACCTGGGAATGGTGCGAATGTAACAGAGATCTCTGACCTATTAATAAGCACCAGGAGAAGGAGATAGGGATCATTCCACAATGTGCCCTGGGGGTACTTCTCTTTTAAACTTCAAGCATTGTAGCTGGAACTGTTCAACTTTTTATTTCTTTCAGTTTTACCTTCAGGGGAAAATTGATCGATTTGGAGATGATTATTCCATAATCTCTGAATCTTTCTTTCTCCACATTGCAGTGAGAACTCCTTGAAGTTTAAAGACACTTGGTTTCCTCTGTGCATTGTGCAGTGAGACCAAGAAATATATGGGGACAGCAGTCTTCTTTGGCATAGTGCTGGCAGACACATTTGGAACTATAATACTTACGTTTTATATTAAGGTTATATCTGTAGCCCTGTTACTTACTTCAGTTTTGTCCTCCGTCTGTCCAGTATTTTCTGGGGGTGACATTGGCTGCTATGATGGAACAAGACGGCAGAAATGAAAGGTTGAGGAAGAATTGAGATGTAAAAATATAAATTACAGATTTTAGGAAATGATTTGTGCTTCATGAAACATATGGAGCATTAATCTTCAAATAATAGAACCTTTAACTTTGTTTTTTCCTGCTTGATACTGAATTAGTGGTTTATCTTATCGGCTTTTTAATGCATCTGGTCTGAAATCTGTTTTATGAATAGTTTTTATGCTGATTATGTCCCATGTCTAAAGAGGCATCATTGAATTATCCTGAATAAATAAATATTCACCCCATAGTATTACAGTGTGTAATTTTTCCAGAAAAAGGAAGATAAAGGAATGTAAATAATTGATTTGTTACCCAGTCAGTCACATCCTCAGACTGGTCTCATTGAACTGGGTGACGTTTAGGACTGTAGAATCCTTTGGTAACAGGCTCATGAATCTCTGTGTATCTTGATGTAAAATAATCTAGTAGACCTTGCTGTGATAAGCCATTTATCTGCATTTGATTCACCTGCTCACACCGTCTTAATATTTTTATGGATATTCTGAAAAATCATTGTTGTGTAATAGCTAAATGCCCACTAAATGTCTGCTAAAATACCTGCACATAAAATAACATAGCAGACTGGCAGTATGTCAACCTCAAGGAAACTGTGGTTCTTGCAATTTAATCCCCCCCCCCTGTAAATAATAGTTTGCAGAAATGTCTTCTCTCTTTCTCCTTGCTTTTCTAACTCTGAATGGAAATGGTGTGTCTCATTTGTTTTTACTGCTTCATTCCAGCGGGAAGTCCAGTTTAATGACTAGAGGAGGCTTGGGTGACTCATGTGGAGAAGGCACAGGAAGGGTCAGGTTTTTCAAACATAATGTGAGCCCCTCTACCAGATGTAAAAGTTAACGAAAGGAAAAGTGGGAACAGCAGATTTTGATTATTTACCTTCTTTTGATGAAAGCAAAGTTCAGCCTATGTGTGTTAAGTGCACTTTAATAAGTCACTACAGAACTACTGCTTAACATATAACTTCTTTGAAAGAGTAAAATAAGTCACCTTTGCGACAAGCCCTAAAATATCTGAACTTCTTAAAGTATGCAGAGCCTTAGATTAATCCCACCCTTCAGCCTGAAAACATTCCAGAGCATCAAAAACGTTTGCTCTTTGAGTTCTGGTTTTAAACTGTGTTGCAGACACAACAACATTAGTGTCTATCCTTCATCCTCATGTTGTGATTTATCCATTTTTCAGTAGCCAGTATTCTTCTGTTCTCGTGCTTAATAAAAGGTTGGTATTCAGAGCCATGTTCATTGAATTTGTTGCTTAAGAGAACAGGGGGAAAAACTGTTTTGGGGAAGAGTTTGTATAAGTTTATATACGATGTTTCTGCCCCACAACGCTCCCAAGACTCCCAAGTTCCAACTACATATAAAAACAGACCATAAAACAATAAAAATCATGTAAAGTCATGGAATGGGCTAGAGACTAAGCCATGTACCAAGTTCAAAAAATAATTGAAAAGTTTCTAAAAGAATATTTAAAAATCAAGACTTAAAATAAAAGAAATGTAGTCCTAACGTAGTCCCTGACCTGGATAGCCCAGACTAGCCTGATTTCATCAGATATTGAAAGCGAAGCAGGGTCAGCTCTGGCTAGTATTTGGATGGGAGACCTCCAAGGAATGCCAGAGGTGTGACATGGAGGCAGGCAGTGGCAAATCACCTCTGAACATTTATTGCCTTGAGAACCCTAGAGGGGTCACTGTAAGTCAACTGCGACTTGACAGCACTTTCCTCCACCAGCAGCGTCAATAGTAGGGCAAGGACACCTCTCCCTCAAATACAAAACAAGTAAAGTCTAGGAAAACCAAAGTGTTTTGACCTGTCACCTAAAACTCTACAAACTCTTTATCCAGTAAATTACTCTGGAGAAAGATTCCACATCAAGGGGACACGACAGAAATGGCCCTGTCTTTGATGTCCCCTCACTTTCTCTGACATTACAGCAGGGCTTCTGTGGTAGGTATTAACTGACAGACAGGTCCATTGGGGAACAGATTGCTCCGTTAAGGACTCTGGTCCCAAGCTGTTTAAGGCTTTATAGGTAATCAGCTGTATAATGTGAACTGAGGCTTCTTAGGAAAATACCTCTAGTTCTATTAGACTTGAAAGCCTTGTTATTCTTTTGATTGGCAGTCAGGGGACAACTGGTGTCTACATATGTAAACATGCTTTCATGAGTTATCATTAAATGACACTTGCTCCAGTTGCCCATGTGCTTTATGTAGAAGACATTGGCATGCATGGGACATAGAATCCTAAAGTTTCCCACAATTATTCATGTTTTGTTTCAACTGAGAACCATGAGAACCCTGTGAGATTAACAGGAGGTAAGGTCTCTGAACAGGCCAAAACAGTTTTAGGAACCTAGCCTTGTGACCTTGTGAGCTCCCTCTCCACTAGGGTTGCCAACCTCCAGGTGGTAGCTGGAGATCTCCTGGGTTATAGCTTATCTCCAGGTGACAGAGATCAGTTCACCTGGAGAAAATGCAGTTGCATTTTTTTCACAAAAACTTGTACAACAGGTATATAATTGGGGAAAAAGTTTTAGCTCTTAGCATTCAAAATATAAATCTCATAGTTGCTGTATGTTTCGTTGCCTTTTATCTTGGGGGGGGAGATGCATGCTAATTACTTTATTTCTTAATACAGTTTTTTTTTTTGCACACACACAGGATTCCAAGAGCATTCATTCCTTTTTCAATCCCTTAATTTGCTTTAATGTTTCTTCTGGCAGGGAGGTTGCCTAGCCTCCCTCTATTGTCTCCCACACTGCTAAAATTTAGGCTGTAAACTTGTCCTGGCAGGGATCTTTTTTGTTGGTGTTACTCTCAAAACTGCCATATATGTTGATGCAATTCAGTAAATAAATAAGTAGTATCCTGGGGCATGGACGGAGTATGCTCCCCCCCCCCCGAAGCTTTTTGTTGTTGTTCTGGTATTTCCTTCCTCCTTTTGTTTGTTTTAGCTGCTTATTTCTCAGTGTTTTCTTAGGAATCAAAGTTGCATCCCAAAATCAAACTAGAAAAGGGGCTCCCAGGACCAGTTTTGTGATGTGTGGAAATTGTTGTCTTTCAAAAGGACAAATGAACAATTCAATGTGGATGGTCCCTCTTGACCTCTTCAAAGCAAATGCTCACATCCAGTTATGCTTGTCTTGGGGCAACTGCATTTATACATGAAAGATTATCCCAGTCTTCTCTGCAAATCTTAGGAAAAGATTATAATCTTTATTTCAGGTAAAGTCTATCTATAAAAATTCTGAAAACATTTCAGGATGTCCCTTTTTTTCTTCTTCTCAGAGTAGCTTTGGCCATGGCAAACAAGTGCTGCAAGTTGAATGCATGCTCAGCCACCTAAGTAGCTCAAGACCAGTGTTCCCTCTAAGCTGAGTCAGTGTGAGCTAGCTCACAGCTTTTTAGCCTCCAGCTCACACATTTTTGTCTTAGCTCAGTAAGGAAGGCTCCAGAACAAACTAATTTATGCAGTAGCCAAACCACTCGCTCACAACTTTAATGCTAGTAGCTCACAAAATAGAATTTTTGCTCGCAAGACTCCACAGCTTAGAGGGAACATTGCTCAAGGCACATGTTAGTAATGTATTAAAGGGAATGTTTGCAACACTCCCTTAGGTGCATGACAGCCCATGTTGGGCTCTTCACTGTGAGTTCCCTTTTGGATTTAACAAAGAAGCACCACCATCTGGAATGAGTTACTCTAAACCTGGCAGTACTACTTGTTTGTCATATTTGTGCCACTCTTGAAGAAAACTCATAGCATAAATACCCTTGAATATGCAAACATGAACTGATAACAGTTTAGCGACCATATGACTGTCCTCACACCTCGTACATGTGCTGGGAGTATGTGGAGGCAGCATGTAAGGTCTTTAAAGAGAATGAGAAATACATCCATGCCCCCATTCAGCCTTCTCTCATTTCAATACATGGTGCTTGCTCTGGAAACATGGCTGTGTTGGGAATTATCTATGTATGAATGCTGCACACATGGTAAACTGTATTATATCTTGTGCAGTTTGTGATAATGAAAAGGCTTTCTGGGCTAGATTTTTAGCTCCAAAAAGTAAATCTGAAGTTCTTTTCTGATTTCCTTTTTATGTGGTATTTCTGGCATCGTATCTTGATAACTGAGCACAATGGTTCACCTATAGAACAGATATTTTGGATAATAATATTGGCATACTCTCAGAAGACATACATTTTTTAGAAGTTGCTATACTTTTAACCAATGTACATTTTGAATTTCTGTCAACTTTAAATTTTATTTGAATGTAAGCTTACATTCAGTATCAATTAATCTTACCTTTTGCTGTCCTCTTCTAAATATATTTAAAAACAAAATACCTAAGAGATTAAAAACACTGAAAACGGAAAAAAAGTATTTGATAAATTGATTTTCTTTTGTTAAGCATATATACCTCTATAAATAACATGCAGTGACGCCATTTAAATGAGAGTACCATCTTAAGTAGAGTTACATGTACCTAAATCCATTGATGTCAGTGGGCTTAGAAGGGTGTAGTGCTGCTTACGGTGGCACTGTTAATAACCATAATAATAACCATTATCCATGGCATGAGGCCACCGTTGTTGATGAGATTCATATTCATTTCTTTTAAGAAAGTATATCCTGTTTCTTCTGTGTATGAAAATACATTTTCCTGGGGATCACAAAGCACTGCCATGAGAAGAGGAGGAGGAGAAGAGGAGATTGAGTTTGTACCTCGCCCTTCACTACCTGAAGGAGTCTCAGAGCGGCTTACAATCCCTTTCCTCTCCCCACCCCACAACAGATGCCCTGTGAAGTAGATGGGGCTGAGAGATCTCTTTCGAGAACTGCTTGTGAGAGAACAGCTCTGAAAGAACTTTTGACTGACCCAAGGTCACACCAGCAGCTGCATGTGGAGGACTGGGGAATCAAACCCGGTTCTCCCAGATTAGAGTCTGCACTCTTAACCACTACACCAAATCAGGAAAGATCTGTGATCCTCGTTTCCACAGATTGCTCAATCTAATCCATTGGTTTTTCACCCTTCTCCAGTATCCTTATTTAGAGCTCTCCATCTTTTTGTCCCAGGTTTTTCTGCCCTTATTTCTTGTTAGATGTTTCCCTGTGGTCTTAGTTTCTGTAACAGTGCAATCCTAAAAAGAGTTACATCCTTCTAAGTCCATTAAAATCAGTAGGCTTAGAAAGATGTAACTCTGCTTAGAACACCACTGCAATATCATCCATGACTGACTTTATCTGGTATTGTGCAGTTGAGTAGGTTAGTTGCTTTCTAGTATTTAATTGATCACAGAAGAATAACTGAACATGGGTTACTCTTTACAGACCATGAACAGGTTGGTGGAACAGGCATTTGACCCTTCCGCTTTCCCCTTTTTTATTCTTTAAAGTGCTTATGCAATGATAGATCATCTGTCATTGTTTCCAAGAGATGAACTGAATAAAGTACCTACAGTGTGTTGGGCCCTTTGTAAGGAATTTGTTGTAGTTGCCCAAAATTTGTCAACAAAAGCGGGTAAAATAGAACAGACTTCTATAAAGGAAAAGTATGTGATTGCATTCTTCCAATTAAAGCTGTGCATCCTTTTAGATTAGCATCTCAAGTACTGTTTTCTGGTAATGTAAAAACATAACAAATAGAATTTGTGCATAAAATTTAGTTATAATAATTTTCCATTGCTGTATAGAAATAATTTGCAAATTGGTGTGCATTAAAATACATCCAACTTCTAGTTTACTGATTGTTATGAACTGCTTATTGAAACATTGTACAGCTCACAAATGGCTCTCCAATTTAAGTAATTTTGTAGGCATATAAAATATTTTTGAGAAAAAAATGGAAGTATGGCTAAAAGCTGTTTTTATATACAAAGACAATGGGAACATTACTTGCTGACAACTATAACTTGTTGAAAAATTACATTCTCAGTTCAAAAGACACTGGCCTGCCTAAATAAAAATCACATAATTTTGTATTGAAAGGCAACAAATAACCCACAATAAAAATATTTATTTTTGGAAACAGAATATAGAGGTATGCACTTGTATCAGTAGCCTCAGCTTCCAAAAGTTACATGCATCTCATTGATAATTTTACGTGCTTCATTCCCAAACATAGCTCAGGGGGGGTCCTAACTAAAAGGGCATAAAATGCATCACCATCATAAAATAGCTACAAAAATCCAAGACTATAAAATCAAAATCTAGCAAATAGTGGAGAAGCAGCAGAGTATATCCAACTTGGATGAAGCCTCCAATCAAGGGTGAAGTGTTTTATTCAAAGGCAGTCTGGATTAAGAGTGTTTCAGCTGTGTCTGGAATGCTTGTATTGAGGGAGCTAGGCGTGGTGTAGTAGGATATGGGAGACCCAGGTTCAAACGCCCACTCTACCATGAAAACTTGCTGGGTGACATTGGGCCAGCCACACAACCTAAGCTGTATCTACCTCCCAGGGTTGCTGTGAGGATAGAATGAAGAAGCGGAGAATGTCGTAAGCCTCTTTAAAATCCTGTTTGGGAGAGAGAGTTCTAAAGCTTGGGAATGGTAGCCAGGAAGACATTTGCATGGGTACTAGGGGCTGCATTCTGGAATTCCCAAGCCAAAAATGTACATGAAAATCAGTGTTCTGGGTCTGAGAAAGTGTGCTTGCTCGCAAAAGCTTATACCATTAATAAAACTTTGTTGGTCTTAAAGGTGCTACTGGGCTCCAACTTTGTTCTACTGGGTCATTACTGTGATTTTCTAGAATGGTTATACAAATCTGGAATTGTTAGGCATTACACACACACCCCCCCCCCAAACAATCCATGTAGTTTTTTGTGTCCAGGTGCTTGTCATCAGCAGTGGCAGGTGTCTTGTTTATCTATCATTCTTTGATTTTTCCAAGTAGTGCCCTAGGGGAGGTGGCTCTTGGCTGGCACAAGCCAGATGCAAGACCTGGCAAAGCCACTGCTCTAGGTCATTCCTTCCCTCCCTACCTGCATTTGGGGGTCAAGGCCCTTTTTTCTCTGTTAGTAGGATTGGCCCCTTGGTACAATTTGCTTGAAACTTGGGTAGTCTTTAGTGGATGGGCAGCATTAGCTCCCATGCAATTTTGATGTAATTCAGTTGAAAAACAACCACTCCAGCACCCTCCTCCAAGTCCCCCACAGGCAATAATAGTAGAACTGCTATTCTCCTTCACTTTATTCCTTGCTTTGGGAAAGGAAACAAACAACAGATCACAGCAAATGCAGAATTTTCAGCAGAAAAAATGCCAGTCACTGTAAGAGTAGGAAAATTAAATGAATGCAGACAAGATTTTATTTTTTAATGCTGGTGGCCAGTGCCATTTATTCTCAATAGGAATCAGTGGAGAGAAGTGTGCCAGTGCTCAGATGCACCTATTTTTCGGGGGTCTATAAAATGCTTGAAATTTAGGGAGCCTTTGATTAGTGAGAGGGCCATGTGGTGTCATTGTTTTTTAAAACAGTTCCCCATTGAAAATAATGGTCCTGAAACTCTAGAACCTGAAAAACCATATGGATTTGAGTGCTGAACCAGTAATTTCCTCTCCCAAATCCCAGATTCAAAGTTATAACATTTCCCCCCTCAAAGTACACTCTTGGTGGGTATGCTGTACATGTATTAAATGTCTGTCTGACATATCAGATTGAACATCATGAGATGGAGCTCATGTCAGTTCTCACTCTTCCCGTGTATCTATGTTACTTTTAAAAGTATTTTTACCCCTTTGAAACCTTGGACCTAAGCTGTGACTTCTCCACTTTTCTCCTCTACTCATGTGCAAGTGGTTTCCAAATGTTGCCACTTCCTTCTCTTCAAATTCTTCTTATCATTCCTTTTGTTTTTGTACCTGCTGCTACACATAGTAATCCATACTTCTTTCTTTCTGCCTTTCCCTCCTGTTGTATCTCACTTCAGCCGATTCAGAAAGCTTCTGCTGAGCTGAACTTTCTTTTTTGCACTTCCGATTGTGTTATGTCTTTTTAGTGCCTCTGTATTCTCTCTCTGTCATTATTTGCCTCAACTTTTACGCTTCTTGCTGTTACTTTTAAAGCCGTCCAACTTTCCATCCTAATTAGTATCTTGTCCCTCATCCTTGGGCTGGTTGTGCCATATGATGGTTTGGTGCCACACAAACAGGTCTTGGACTTGCATGCTTCCTCTTCCTCTTGCAACTGTAGTTTGTCATTCTGGAACTCAGGCAAACTCTGGTGGTTTGCTAAGAAGCAGTAAGGGGGGAAGGAAGCAATTACGGTATGTAAGGAGAGGCGAGAAGGGTAACAGCCTTCGCTGAAATAGCATAACTCCCTTGACCCGACCATCCAGGATTATATTTCTCTGCTCATATGGCCACTACTCACTGATTGTTCTTTGTACTTCTTTAACAAGCTTCCATAACCTTCTGTGTTCTATTAAGCACTTAGCCATCCCATAATCTTTATAGCAGAAGGTCATGGGATACCCAAATATTGTAAGCTGTGTCCTACTACAGAAATGCGCTTGATTGTGTAAGTGGACAGGTTGATTGGTTATTTTGTGTCCTACTTTTCTTCCAAATACCCCAGAGTGTTATGCATAAAATTATATCCTTGCAACAACATGAAATATATGGTAAATTGCCCAAGATCACCCAACAAATTTATGGTTATGTGGAGATTTTGAATCTGAGTTTTTCCAGTTCAGTTGGATGTGTTTAAATACGTACATCAATAAAGAGAGAAAATACTTTCATGTGAATGTATTGACCCATCACTTTAGAATTCTTATAGAAATCAATGGATACCAAACCTTGTTTTCTGACATGGGTAATAAACTTTCATAAGACTGAATTCTGTCAGGTGTATTGAGTAAGAAAATGAAAGTTGCCTATACTTAAGGATGTATGTTCCTGTTGACCTCAGTGTGCTAAACATTTAAGGAACACAAGAACATGACTCAAGAACATAAGAAGAGCCATGCTGGATCAGACCAAAGGTGCATCTAGGCCAGCATTCTATTCACACAGTGGCCAACCAGCTAACTCTAGGAAGACTACAAACAGGAAGATTTATAATTATTACAATTATAAGATTTATAATTCTGGGATTTTTTTTGGAAGGGGTTACTGTCTGATGGGGGGGGGGCTAAAATCCTTTTTAATTTTTATCTGCCACACAATACTACAGTCCAGAGTGCATGTGATTGTTGTCCTCAGTATGTGTCTTTATTAATTAAAATGTTTGTATCCTCCTTCTCTTACTGTACAGTAACAATTTAAGGTAGCTTACAATACTAGCCAAACGTGCAACAAAACTAAAATTGGAACTTGAAATACACAACTAGAACACACATTATGACATCAGAACAATCAACCAGCCCCATACCCCCCCCCCCAACCCAACTGAACTGAACTCAACTCCCAACACAATAGTTGTATATAAAACTGCTGCCCTCTTTTTTTCCTTCTCCCTTCCTGGAGTATCTTACAATTTCCTGTTAAAATTTTCCTTGCTAATTTGAGTCCATAATACTTAAAACCAGATAATTTTATATAGCATATCTACCCACAGAGAATTGAGCTGAACTTATATTTAACATAACACCTGTTTAATCCCCCCCCCATACCTGTGTATACGGAGATCCCAGAGAAGTGAAACAAGGCCGCTCGCGGGGTAGGGCGGGGTAGAAATACCTGAATAATAAAAAAAAAAAGGCATTCAGATTTTGAATACAATGGCAAAAATGTCATCGTATATTAGAGTGAGTCTTGGAGTGATCTTTCAATTACCTTGAGCTTAAAAAATGCTGTTGGAACAGCACAAGTCCACTACTAGTACTATGCTGAAGAACAGAAATGAAGTTAAAGAGTTCAAAATATTAGCACTTTCTTAATAGATCAGGCCAAAAGTCCATCTGGGAGTTGGTGTACTGCAGTGGCTCAGAGCATGATCTGTAATCTCAATTATGCCTGGTTTAGATCCTGACTCTTCCAAGAACTCCTTAGATGGCCCCATCCCTTTTTCCTTCCAGCCTCAGCCTCCATCTTCTGCATGGGGGTAATAATAGTGGCCTGTCATGGTGGGGCTTTTATAAAGATTACATCCATACCCTTTTATGATGTGTTTTGAGCACTGGACTGTATAAACATTGAGGAAAAATTATTCATCCTGAAGCCTTTTTTCACTGTCAATTGCCATCTAAGCATTTTCCTAGAGTGATAAAATAATTTCCCTGTAGGAAGTGTCGCACACTCTGT
This sequence comes from Gekko japonicus, assembly GCF_001447785.1. Taxonomy (NCBI): domain Eukaryota; kingdom Metazoa; phylum Chordata; class Lepidosauria; order Squamata; family Gekkonidae; genus Gekko; species Gekko japonicus. Next base: position 491,578 of record NW_015161978.1, on the reverse strand, counting down.
ATCCTCCTATCTGTAATGCTGAACCTGTGCAGAATAATAGACCCAGAGAAGGTGGCCAGGAACAGAAGGGAGACATTTTTTTTACAAACCCTGGAAACCCACCTCCCCAAAAAAATTGGGCAGGGGGTTTACAAGATTCCCGCCAAACCAGAGAAGCACTGTGTGCACAAGCTTGGATAACATTGGTTTGAGCATTGGGGAAGTCCTGTGCTGAGCACTGGTGACATGACTGCCCTCCCCTCTTCACCATTGGGAGGGAACGAGGGACCAGGGCAATGAGCCACACAGTGTTAGGGTTGCTGCCATTGCCTCTACCCCTTCCTCCTCCTAGCTGCTAGGAGGTAAAGATGAGGGGGGGCAGAAGATGGCAGGCACTCAGTGCCAGTAGCATTTGGGCTGGGAGGTAGTCTAAACATTCATGGCCAGACCCCAGGTACTTGCAGTCCCCTCCTGTAAGGAACAGAGGTTCTAGGACCTAACCTTGCATGTTCATTATATTCAGCTGTGAGATTTTGTTATGGGGGAGAATCATCCTTGTAAACCTCCCTAATCTTTTTACAAGCTAGAAGGGTTAATTAGGGAGTTGAATTCTTATCAGCTGGCCGCCTTACGGCAGGCAAATGGACCTAAGAAGAGGGAGCTACTGTTGTTATTCACTCTCTCATTAGGCTTCACAGGGTGGGGCCGGCTACACTCTGTGTTGAAATGATCCAGTCTCTCCAATCTGATAATGGACCGTTCTAAGGAATTGGCCACACAGAAGTGAGTTACTGTTTTCATTGGTGCTGTCACCTGGCTTTTTATTGTTTGTTTGCCGTTGCTTGTTATGATTGGATGTTTCCTGCTTTGCATACATCCCTTCTACTACAACTGAATTCTTTCAACTAAATCCAGTAGTTTTCTTTTTAAACATTGTCTTTAGAATTTATTTTGCTGAGTGACTGCATTTATCGACATAAGCGAACCCCAGGGTCTTTGGGACCAGACATCTCCCCCCACCCAATGCTGCCCCTCCACCACATGAGGTGGGCAGGGGAGAAGCAGGAGCTGCCATCCCTCCTGCACTAGAGCTGCATGCAGGTTGGTAGATGGGCATGGGAGGAACAGGAGGAGGAGGAGCCACTGCCATCCCCCACTGCATAACCTGTGGGTGGAGGTGGTGACATTGAATGGGTGGTGACAATGAGTGGCTGGCTAGGGTGGATGGGATCCCCCCTCACAACTCACAGGTTCCCCACTTGTAACTATATAAAAGCCAAGTATGTCTTAGTTACCCAAAAGTGGATAGGGCTGTGCAGATAGAAAGGAGCAATAGGTTCACCAGGCTCATTACTGGTTCTGGGAAACCTCAGCCAACTCTTTTCTATTAAGTTCAGTCAATACTTTGCCAGATTTCACATAAATCTGCAGCTTACCAACTAGCAACAGCTCAATCACTGTTATCTTGATATTTAAGAACATATGTTTGGTGTAGTGGTTAAGTGTGCGGACTCTAACTTGGGAGAACCAGGTTTGATTCCCCATTCCTCCATCTGCAGCTCCTGGATGACCTTGGACAAGCCACAGTTCTGTCAGAGCTGTCCTTGAAAGCACAGTTTCTGTCAGAGCTCTCTCAGCTCCACCTACCTTACAGAGTGTCTGTTGTGGGGAGGTGAAGGGAAAAGAGTTTGTAAGCTGCTCTGAGACTCTGAGTGAAGGGCGGGGTAGAAATCCAATTTCCTCTTCCTCTTCTTCTTCTCCTTCTTGTGTTGGATCAGGCCAATGGCCCATCCAGTCCAACACTCTGTCACACAGTAGCCAAAAATACCAGCTGCCATCAGGAAATCCATCAGTGGGGCCAGAACTACAGAAGCCCCCAAGCACCAGGAATAAAGAGCATCACATGACCCAGACCAAGAGTTCTTTTTTGTACCTTATGGGTAATAGCCACTGATGGAACTCTGCTCTGTATGTTTATCCAATTTCCTCTTGAATCCGTCCATGCTTGTAGCCGCCACCATCTCCTGTGGCAGTGAATTCCATGTGTTAATCACTCTTTGAGTGTTCTAACTTGACTGCTCAGCAATTTCATTGAGTGCCCACAAGTTCTTGTATTGTGAGTAAGGGAGTAATGGAGAAAAGGATTCTTTCTCTACCTGCTCTATCCCATGCATAATCTTGTAAACCTCTGTCATGTCACCCCTCAGTCATCGTTTCTCCATGCTAAAGAGCCCCAAGCACTTTTTTTCTTCACAGGGAAAGTGTTCCAACCCTTTTATCATTCTAGCTGCCCTTTTCTGCACTTTTTCCAATTCTGTAATATCCTTTCTGAGGTGTGGTGACCAGAACTGTACACAGTATTCCAAATGAGGTCACACCATTGATTTATACAGGGGCTTTATGATACTGGCTGATTTGTTCTCAATTCCCTTCCTAATAATCCCCAGCATAGCATTGCCCTTTTTTATTGCACTCGCACACTGTCTCAACATTTTCAGTGAATTATCTACTACAACTCCAAGATCTCTCTCTTGCTTAGTTTCCACCAGTTTGGACTCCATCAATGTGTATTTATAGTTAGGATTTTTGGCCCCAATGTGCATCACTTTGCAGTTGGCCACATTGAACCTCATTTGCCATGTTGATGCCCACTTGCCCATCCTTGACAGATCTCTTTGGAGTGCCTCACAATCCTCCCTGGTTCTCACCACCCTGAACAATTTAGTGTCATCCACAAATTTAGCCACTTCACTGCTTACTCCCAACTTGGAATAATTAATGAACAAGTTAAAAAGCAATCAATCAATCAATCAATCAACCTTTAATGGCATATACAACCTTAAAAATCAAAGACAGAAAATGACACAATCAACTAAAAGTCTAGGTTAATTATAAAATCATGAAACGTACTTTCCCAAATTTTTCACTCTCATCACGTCAACTAAAAAATTGGCCACTGCCACAGTAATCTCTGCTGTTACATTGTTCAATAGAAATAGGCATTTTATTTCATTGGAAAGGTGATGTTTACCATGCAACCATGTGTTTAAGTTAAAAAGCATCAGACCCAGTACTGAGTCCTGCGATACCCCACTGCTTCCCACCTCTACTGTGAATATTGCCCATTTATGTTCACTCTCTGTTCCCTATTAATTAGCCAGTTTTTGATTCACAAGAGGACTTGTCCTTTTATCCTGTGACTATTGAGCTTACTTAGGAGCCTTTGATGAGGAACTTTATCAAAAGCTTTCTGAAAGTCAAGATAAACAACATCTATTGGGTCCCCCTTGTCCACATGTTTATTCCCCCCCTCAGAGAACACTTAACAGGTTAGTGAGACAATATCTTCCCTTACAGAACCCATGCTGATTCTTCCTCAATAGTTTTTGTTCATCAGTGTGCCTACTAATTCTCTCCTTAATAACAGTTTCCACCAGCTTACCTGGTATTGACATCAGAATGACTGGCCTATAATTTCATGGATCTCCTCTGGCACCCTTTTTAAAGATGGGGGTGACATTAGCTACCTTCTAGTCCTCAGGAATGGAGGCAGATTTTAAATGAAAGATCATATATTTTTGTCAGGAGATCCACAAGTTTACATTTGAGTTCTTTTAGAACTCTTGGATGTATGCCATCCAGGCCTGGTGATCTATCAGTTTTTAAGTTGTCTATTATCACCTCAGTCTGACTTAGGTCTTTCAACACTCATCTGTGGAGTTCCCATAAGGACCCATGCAGCTGCATTTTGTACCAGTTGGAGTTTCCGGGTCAGTCTCAAAGGTAGCCCTACATAAAGCGAGTTATAATCATCCAACCTGGAGGTGACCGTTTCATGGATTACTGTGGCAAAGTTGGGGCGAGACAGGTAGGGAGCCAGCTGCCTAACTTGGTACAGTTGGAAAAATGTCCGCTGGACAACACTGGCGATCTGGGCCTCTATAGATAGATCACCCCCAGGCTCTTGACAGTAGGTGACAGTGTCAGAGGCACCCTGTTCTGGGCTGGGAATTGGCTCCCCAATTCTGAATCCCACCCCCAGCGACATAATTCCATTTTAGCTGGTTATTCCCTTTTCCCCTGCCTGATCACAGACTTGCATTTTATTTTCCACAGCCTGTGTTCCCTTTTATCAACCTCACTGAGACTAGCTTTCCACTGCTTAAAGGAATCCTTTTTACCTTTTACAGCTTCTATTACTTTGTTAACCATGCAGGCTTTTTCCTATACCTATTTGCGCCTTTCCTAACCCACGGTATATATTTTTTCTGAGCTTCTAGGATTGTAGTTTGAAATAGTCTCCAAGCTTCCCCAGTGGTTTTGACCCTTTCTACTTTTCCTTTCAGTTTCTTCCTCACGGTTCCCTTCATATCAGAGAAGTTACCCCTTTTAAAGTTAAAAGTGGTTGTGTCGGTCTTTTTGGGCAACTCCCTATTTATACAAATGTTGAACTCAGTAACATTATGGTCATTATTTTATTTATTTTAAAATGTCATAATGTATTAAATAGAAAGTCAGCTGCTTTTATTTACATTTACATTACTTACAAGCCAGATGACACATGTATTAATTTAATACCAATTTAACCCGGTCAGTGTTCAAGGAGCTTAAGGAGAAGAACATGCAGTGCAGTCCTAAACAGGTATACACAGAATCCTACTCTGGTCTATTTGAAGAGGCTTACTTCCAGCAGCGTGTTTTTAGGATTGCATTGATGTTTCTTCTCCTTTCCTGGTTTTCCTTACAGTGCCCCTCTGAGGTACATAAGGCTGCAAGAGAATAACTGGCTTAAGGTCACCCAGTGCTCTTTTTGGTGACTGGGTCTGTGAACCTAGTTCTCATGCAGATGTGCATACAGTGATCCAGCTTTATGGTTACCCTTCTTTAGTGAGTTATTGGCTAAGGCACCTTGTGAGCATTTGTTAACTCCAGGGGTGGTAGTGGCTACACATAGTTCAAAATGTCAGTATCTGTAGCACAGTTCTTAATAACAAGACTGAGCTTTACAGTTGTTGATACAACTTACTTAAGCTCATGCAAATCCCCAAATACAGGCAAAATAAGATAGGACCTAAATGAACAAACAGCCCTTGCAATATTTAGGCCTAATATCAATATCGATATGGGAAGCTGAAGGGAAGAAATCAATTCCACTGTCAGGAACATTTCATTGCATTAACAGTGCTGTCAGCCTCCTCAGAAGTACATTGGGGAAATGATAGCTACAGCTAGTAATGTGGTCTAAAATGTTGAGATGATCTTCAATATGAATAAGGTTTTGTTTATTTAGAACATTTATGGGTGAAAATGAAAAATATACATTAATATTAAAAAGATGGGCACTAATAGATAAGAATATTATTACAACGTGATTACTTTAAAAAATATTATATAAGGCTAATGTCACAGCTGATATCTAGAGCCTTCTATCTGGAGACAGTTTTAGGACCACTGTAGCTGATGTATGACTGAAGAACAACAGTCCAATATCCTTCTCTGTTTGAGGGCATCAGCCTTGATTGAGCTGTGACCTCTAATATCAGTTCATTTGTCAGAGTGAATGAAGGGATTTTTCAGAATTCCCTAATTATAGCTAATGGCATGCTTTCTAATTCTAAAGATCATCAAAGGAATAGAGACCCATGCAGTCATTGGTAGTGTGGTCCTGAGAAGATTTGATATCAGAGCCACTATGGCAACCTCCTACAAATCAATACAAGGGTGGGGCATGCAAGTCATAATACTGTGCTTTTTAGAAAATGATAATTGAATTTCCATGTGGTTTCCAAACTTCCTGCCATCAGAGAATCATTTCTGCATTAATTTATTTGCCAGAATATTTCAGGGGCATGTTCTTAGACAACATGCAGTTCAAGTGGGACCCTGGGTGTTAAAGAACACAGCCGTGAACCAATGTTCCCTCTAAGCTGAGTTAGTGTGAGCTAGCTCACACTAACTCAGCTTAGAGGGAACAGTGCCGTGAACATACCTAGTACCCCCTTCCTGACTACTCCGTGCTGTGGAGATCAGTCATGGTGAGCAAACTGTCTTTCATGTCTGCAGTTGCTTGACACATTGAATGAAAAATCCTGACAAACTGAAATGCTCTGGAACACAGTTGAAAACCACCTAAATCAGGGCATACACAGAAACTTAGGCTATAGAAAAAAACCTGGGAGGAGTTCTCGCTGTGTATGGCAGCGGACTCTACTTCCGTAGGAAGGTCTTTCCCCGATTTTGAAGAACATGGTCACAATGATAGAGATAGCTAGCTAGATTTGAGCATCTTAACTTCACCAAAACTCTGGTGTGTGTGTTTTGCAAGGTGTGTGTGTGTGTGTGTGTGTGTATTCTCCAATGAGATTTCATGAGTAGATGTGATGAAATGTTAACCAGCTTATGAGAGACACTTTTTCACTGCCTCTCACCAGTTTTCACCTGCCTATTGACTAGGAAGTGCCCTGTGTGATAAATCAGCTAACTGCATCTGAGTCTTGTATGCAAGATAAAGTGGAATTGCTCCAAAATAATTTACTGAAATCCCTACATGTAACTGGAGGTAAAGCATCAAAAGTTAGAGACAACAGATATCAAAAGCAGTTAAAACATCTAAGAGAACAAATATGGAACCTTGAATCTTGTCCAACATCAGCAGGAGCTCATCATCTAATAAAACCAGGGCAGTCTACATCTGTTCCTTATGAGAACAATGATGAAAACAGAGACAAGCCCCTCATCTTTTTTGGGTCAACAGTGTGAAGCTTTTTCAAAATACAAAAGTAATGGATATTAGAAACAGCAATGAATGTTGGCTGCCAGTGACTTTTAAAATCTAAACAGTCGTTTATCTCATGAGTGAACACAAGGGAAGGTCACACATACTGGTTATTTATTCTGGTGGATTTAAAGATGTTATATCACTATAGTGTAAGTGAAATTAATTTGGAATTAAAAATACTTGGAGCTTGCTTGAAAATTCATTACTGCGGTTCATTACTTGGATCCTGAATGCACAGGCTCAAGGTTCCTATTTGCAAGTTTTAAAATTCAGAATGGTCCTGGAGTATATTTCCACATCTCATAAATGTATCCTGTCTCCCAGGGGTCATTTCGTAGAAAAAGAGTTGCAGGAGCTCATTAGCATATCGAATAGGCTATTAGCATAATAGCTCATTTGCATATGCCACACCCCCTGACATCACTGGAAGTGATGTCAGAAGGAGAAGCAAAAGGGGGGGGGAAGGCATCTTCAAAAGTCTCCCCTTCCCCAGCTGGCCTGCTATGGCGGGCTGGGGGGGGTGGGAAGTGAAGAGACCTCTAATATCTCTAGACCTCTCTAGAGTCCCCCCCCAGCCCGCCTTGTCAAGCCAGCTGGGGAAGGGAAGGGGAGGCTTTTGAAGATGCCTCTCTCTCTTTTTTTGCTTCCCCAGCTGGTCTACTTCTGCCCCCCCCGCCCTCTCTTGGCTCGCCTTCCTGGCGGGTGAGCCAGGAAGAGCCGGGGAGAGAGCAGGGAGGCATTTAAATGCCTCCCCGTGCCTTCCTTGGCTTGTCTGCCCAAGCGGGCGAGCCGAGGAAGGCTCCTAGAGCCTTCCCGTCCTCTCCTGGCTCACCTGCTTGGTGGGCGAGCCAGGAAGGACCAGGGAGAAAGCAGGGAGATATTTAAATGCCTCCCCGTGCCTTCCTTGGCTTGTCTGCCCAAGCGGGCGAGCTGAGGAAGGCTCCTAGAGGGCCCCCCGCCCTCTCCACGGATGTGTAGTCGCGCCGCATTAGCGGTGCAATCTTTCCATTATATTCTATGGGGCCATAGAATATAATGGAAAGATGATGCGACTGTAGAAAAAAGGAGTGCGGAGGCGTGGCTGCCGGGGCGAGCTGCCGGAGCGGCACTCCGGTGTACTCTGGCCCCAAATGACCCCTGCTGTCGCCCCATTCTGCCACAACCATCTTGTGTCCCTGTTGTGTCTTACCTCATTTCAAGACTGTACTGGCTTGATTTCTTACCATTTTTTTTTAAAGGCTCAAAACTGTACATAATCCAGTGCTTAATATAGTGCTACAATGTGAACTAGTATTTATTTAAAATATTTCTATCCCATCTTTCTACCTAAGGCAGCAAACATTAAAACAAATATTAAAACATTTGAGACATTTAAAACATACACAAGCACACAGAATTTAAAACAGAACATAAACACATAAAAATATAAACACATAAATGCACATAACAATGCGGAGGGCTAATAAGAGCTAGTGAGGGAACCTTGGTAGGGATGGTGGGGTATAAATCGAATAAAATAAATAAATACCAAAAACAAAAAAGGCTTCACCAGGTGGTAGTAGACAATGATAGAGGGAGATAGACAAATCTCCCTGGGGAGGGAGTTCAAAAGTTTTGCCATCACAACTGAGTGATGGGAAGGGCCACAGCTGGCTTGTCATTAGGGATGGGCACAAGCTGGGAAAATGCAGTGTGCTTTTGTTCTTGGTGTGCCAAGTTTGTGAACCATGAAGCATCATGAAGTTTTAGGGCGCCAAACAAACTGGTTCAGTTTGTGAGGTTCATGACACAAAAGAACAGGGCTCCCAGCATGCTAGAGAAACCAAACTTGTGGGGTATTTCCAGCTGATTCTCTTCTATCTGCCCTCCAAGTTTGATGAGGATTGGATTTATGGGGTCCACATTACGACCCCCAACAAAGGTGCCCCCAGGAAAGTGCTTTCTGAGGAAATGACAGATGCATATAGAAGAGACCCTGTGCAAGCAAGAGACATTAACCTTGCAGGAGGGCTCCCCCTGATTCTCCTCTACATGCCCTCCAAATTATGTGCAGATTGGATTTAGGGGGGTCCAAGTTATGCCCCCCCAAAAAAAGATGCCCCCAGGAAAGTGCTTTAGGGAAAAATATCAGACACAGGTTCAAAAGTGTTTAGAACGGACCCCCTGCAAAATTTGTGCTGGTTGACCTGCCACAAACTTCAGTTCACGAACCACAAACTGACCAAAATTCATCACAAACTTTAGTTTGTGAGCCAGTTCATGTCCATCCCTACTCACCATCCCAAGCTGGTGAAAAGAGCCATTAGCTATTGCTGTCACATGTTTATTCAACGGGAGGCCCAAGTCCAGCAGCACTCCCAGGCTACAAACCTGGTCTTTTAGGGAGAGTGCAACTCCAGCCAGAAATAAAGATATCCCTGTTCCTAGGTCAGACCTTTCCCACCACCAGTAGCGCCTCCATTTTGTTGGTATTAAGTTTCAACTTGTTAGCCCTCATCTATTCCAAAACTGCCTTCAGGCACCTGTCCACAGCTCCCATAACCTCCTGGTATCTACTGGAAGCATGAGATAGACCTGAGTATCAGCTGTATACTGGTGGCAACTCAGTCCCAATCTCTAGATGACCTCTCCCAGCAGCTTAATGTAGAAAAAGTATAGGGGACAAGATGGAACCTTGTGGGACTCCATAGGTCGGAGGCTAGAGGGCTGAAGAGCAGCATCCCAGCACCACACTCTGAAACCTACCTTTAGGGTAGAACTGAAACCACAGCAAAATGGTGACTCCCAACTCCAAAAGGCAGTCCAGAAGGATACCATGATTAATTGTACTGAAAACAGCTGAGAGGGCCAGGAAAATTCACAGGGTGTACATCCCCTGTCCATCTCTAGGTATAGGTCATCCAGCAGGGTAACAAAAGCTGTTTTAGTCCTATGACCTGGCTGAAACCAGATTGGATAGGATCTGTGGTGGAACAAGCCTGCTGCAGCCGGCAGGCCCTATTCCACCCTGCCCTTCAAAGTTCTCCCAACACATGGAGAGGCTTTTCTTTCTCAGGTAGCCGCCCACCACCACCACCACCTGACTTTTGTAGGAATTGCCTGCTGGGAGGGTGACCTTTGTAGGAATTGCCTGCTTTGCCTTTATGTCTCCCGCTGCCCAGCACCTGGTCACCATAGGGACAGTTTACTGCCTTGTGTACCCTTGGAGGAATAGCCACTTGCCAACTACCTGAAACCCCGCCCGGCGCTCCTTTTAAAATAGCATGTCCAAGATGGTAGAGGTCTATGTGGTGCAGAGAACCACTACCAGTGTCAAAAGTTATTAAGTATTTATTAAACAGAAAATGTTCACAAGCATACTTCTAGCACAGCACCAGATTGAGCAAGGGATTTAAAACAAATGGGTATAATACAATTCCTCTGTTCCTCTCTCTGTACATGCCCTATTGGATGTTAAAATATAGGACAGGCTCTGTTAGCTTAAGAAATTACAGATCTCTACGGAGTCCATTACCTTGAGGTTTTCTTTAGCTCTTTAGGTGAACACATGGTCAACTGCCACCTCCTTCAGCCCTCAGTTAAGAGTTTTGTCTCCACTGATGGACCCAGCACAAAAGAGACCTTCCTCCTTGATCACCCTGCATTTTGTCACCTCTGTTTTCTCCAACCACTGACCAAATCAAGCCAAGTCAGAGAAGCTTTCTGAGCTTCTTCCTGGAGATTATTCCTGTAGCCTTTGTAGTCTAAACTCCACAAAATCTCTGTTCCCTGCTTGGAGAAGGGGGAGAGCTTGACCCACTCATCTATCTTGCTAGATCTGTTAGCATTTATTAAGCGGTAGCTGAGGTGAGCCTGGAAAACCATTGACTGACTTCCTCCTCTCTGCCTGTTCTCTGCCCAGAGTGTTGCTTATTTCAAACCTCAAAAGGAAAAACACATTTCTTCATAGGATCCTAACAAATCACTTCATTCAGAAATCCCTGAAGTTGCCCAGCCACTTTTGAGCCTCGATCCAAACTCATGACATTCAGTCACTTTGCTCAAGAATGGTATATTTGAGACTGGGTGGTAGTTATTCCACACTCTTAGATCCAAAGTAGGTTTCTTTAGAAGTGGATGCACCACTGTCTGCTTCGAGGCAGGAGTGACCATCCTTTCTGCCAGAGAGGCATTTACTGGGCACAGTCTGCTCCCCACCCCCGCAGCAGATGTAAGCAGCCAGGAGGGACAAGGATCATACAAATAGGTGGTAGGTCTCAATCTTCTAGAAATTCTGTCCACATCCTCAGACTGAACACTCTGAAAGGCGTTCCACATAACTGGACAGGACTGTTTATGGTGAATAGAGATTTAAATTTTTGATATTTTTTCACATCAGTACAATGGTTGAATCTGGAAAAAAGGTGTATAGAACAATAATATCGAACAATTTTCAAATGTTTCTTGTCTTGAGACTACAAATATAGGGTTATTTATAAGGAAAGCTGTTCACTGATACTATGCAGAAAGCCACTCTAGTACAGTGGTTAGACTGCAATTGGGAAACCCAGGTTCAGTTGCACTCTCTCTCAGCACAACCTACAAAAGTATATTTGGGGTATGAAATGGGCAGGGGAAATACTGTGCTGAGCTTCTTGGAGAAAGGATGGGAACAAAGTGAGAGAGATACAGATATCGATTGACTACAGTCTCTCTAGGTGACTTTGTACACATGCTAATTAAATCACATCACACTAAAGCTTTTGTTTTTTTCTTTCATCAGCTCCCCATCCAACCCCCCCCCCATGCCACTTTTATAATGTAGGATAATACCATGGGGATTTACAGTATGAACTGCTGAGCCACAAAAAAGGTAGCATATATGATAGACACATACCACATCTGCTCTTTTTTTAAAGATGTGGCAGTTATCCTCATATATCTATGCACAGTTACATGTATTTATTCAGTGGCTCCATTGCTGAGAAAGAGGAAGGCTCTGATGTGCCCCCAGAACTCCATGGAAAGAGGGCCTATCGCATTTTTAAAATCATTAGGGTGTGTATCAGAAGAATCTGAAAGCAGCATGTTGTAGTGCTGAACTCTATGTGAATGTTAGGGCACTAGATTTTAATAAGTACATGAATCCAAACATGACTTTGAAATAGGCAAGTACATTGCAAATTGTGTTGGCATGTGAGGACTGTTTCACACAATATAACAATAATGCTTTGCGCATCTGATTATCCCAGTAATCCTTACAACAGCCTTGCAAGGAAAGCATATATTATTATGCTTGCATTGTAGATAAGCAGCTGAGGTTGAAAGGTCATCAGTTTGTCTGGAGTAGCCTACCAAGCTGGTAGTGTACCAAGCTTGTAATTGAGGTAACATTTACACCAGGTTTCTCTAACTCTAGCATTGCCAGCAGACTTGGAGAAAGACATTCTGTCCCTTTAATAGAGGCTTAAGGTGTGGCAGTAGGCAGTTGCTGCTTTTTATGGCATAGGGGTAAAAACATCAACTAGTAAAGAAAACCCCATTAAAACAATATGAAAGGGGCAGGACATTTTTTCTCCCTTCTGTTATCAGGGTTGCCAGCTCTGGGTTGGGAAATACCTGGAGATTTTGGGGGTGGAGTCTAAGGATTTGGGTAGGGGAGGGACTTCAGGGGTATATAATTCATAGATTCCACCTTTCTCGGGTGAACTGATCTCTATCATCTGGAGATCAGTTGTACTCTCCACCACCTGGAAGCTGGCAGCCCTATCTGTTGGCAGCCCTGTCTCACAGTTTATAGCATTAGCCATTATGCTAAACCAGCTCTAAATGATAGTGATTTTGTCGTGTATGAGGGACACTGGAAGTCTGTCCAAGTGTGTCTTGAACAAAAAACATAAAGACTAACATTAAAAATTTCTTCAGTACATTAGAAGCAGAAAACCAGCCAAGAAGGCAATGGGGCCCTTGGATGACCAAGGGTAAAAGGATTACTAAATGATGATAGGGAAATGGTGGAGAAGCTGAATGCATTTTTGCCCCTGTCTTCACTGTAGAAGATGAGAGGTGCTTGCCCACTCTAGAACTGCCGACTTTGGGAGGGGTGTTGAGAGACCTGAGTCAGATTGAAGTGATGACACTGGAGGTCCTACAACAGATGGATGAATTAAAAACTTATAGATCACCAGGTCCAGATGGCATACATCCAGGGCTATTTTTGGGCAGAAACACACAGAAACGGTGTTCCGGCTGGCTCCCGAGTTGGCCACGCCCAGCAGGAACTAATTAGCATAATAGGCCACACTCAACAGTAGAAACTCATTAGGATTGGCTACATTAGGGGTGTGTGGCCTAACATGCAAAGAAGTTCCTGCTACAAAAAAAGCCCTGGGTTTTGACAATAAACAAAGTAAACAGAATAAGAAGCAAAAGGTGGGTGTGGCTGGATGACCACACTTCTGGTAACATGGGGTGTGACCTAATATGCTAATGAGCTGTGCTGTTGGGGCATGGCCTAATATGCTAATGCGTTTATGCTATTGGGTGTGGCCTATTATGCTAATGAGTTCCTGCTGGGCTTTTTCTACAAAAAAGCCCTGCATACATCCAAGAGTTCTGAAAGAACTCAAATGTGAACTTGTGGATCTCCTAACAAAAATATGCAATCTATCACTAAAATCTGCCTCCATTCCCGAGGACTGGAAGGTAGCTAATATCACCCCCATCTTTAAAAATATTTCCAGAACAGATCTGTGAAATTACAGTCTGGTCAGTCTAACGTTGATTCCAGGAAAGTTGGGGGAATCCATTATTAAAGATGAAATTAGTAGACATATTGTAATGGGTTCTGTATTTACCTTGATTTCCAGAAAGCTGTTGATAAAGTTCCTCATCAAAGCATCCTAAGTGAACTCAGCAGTCATGGGATAAGAGGACAAGTCGTCTTGTGGATTAAAAACCTGTTAATTAATAGGAAACAAAGGGTGGATATCAATGGACAATTTTCACAGTGGAAGGTGATAAGCAGTGGGGTACCGAAGGGCTTGGTACTAGGTCCGGTGTTTTTCTACAAAAAAGCCCTGCATACATCCAAGAGTTCTGAAAGAACTCAAATGTGAACTTGTGGATCTCCTAACAAAAATATGCAATCTATCACTAAAATCTGCCTCCATTCCCGAGGACTGGAAGGTAGCTAATATCACCCCCATCTTTAAAAATATTTCCAGAACAGATCTGTGAAATTACAGTCTGGTCAGTCTAACGTTGATTCCAGGAAAGTTGGGGGAATCCATTATTAAAGATGAAATTAGTAGACATATTGTAATGGGTTCTGTATTTACCTTGATTTCCAGAAAGCTGTTGATAAAGTTCCTCATCAAAGCATCCTAAGTGAACTCAGCAGTCATGGGATAAGAGGACAAGTCGTCTTGTGGATTAAAAACCTGTTAATTAATAGGAAACAAAGGGTGGATATAAATGGACAGTTTTCACAGTGGAAGGTGATAAGCAGTGGGGTACCGAAGGGCTTGGTACTAGGTCCGGTGCTTTGTTCATTAATGATTTGGAGTTGGGAGTAAGCAGTAAAGTGGCTAAGTTTGTGGACGACACTAAATTGTTCAAGGCACTGAGAACCAGGGAGGACTGTGAGGAACTCCAGGGGGATCTATCAAGGTTGGGTGAATGGACATCAGTGTGGCAAATGACTTTCAATATGGGCAAGTGCAAAATAATGCATATTGAAGCCAAAAATCCTAACTATAAATATACATTGATGGGGTCCCAACTGGCAGTAACTGATCAGGAGAGAGATCTTCGATTCGTTGTAGATAACTCACAGAATATGTTGACTCAGTTTACAACTTCAATAAAAATGCAAATGCTATGCTGGGGATTATTAGGAAGGGTAATGAAAACAAATAAGCCAGTATCATGATGCCCCTGTATAAATCTATGGTGAGGCCTCATTTGGAATACTGTGTACAGTTCTGGTCATCGCACCTAAAAAAAACTATTATAGCATTGGAAGAGGTGCAGGAAAGAGCACCTAAAATGATTAATTGGGTAGAATACCTTCCTTTTGAAGAAAGGTTAAAGAGGTTAGGACTGTTTGCTTGGAAAAACAATGATTGAGGGGTGACATGATAGAGGTTTACAGAAATATGCATGGGATAATGGAAGTAGAGAAAGAAGCATTTTTCTCTCTCACAATATAGGAACCTGCAAAATAATGCATATTGAAGCCAAAAATCCTAACTATAAATATACATTGATGGGGTCCCAACTGGCAGTAACTGATCAGGAGAGAGATCTTCGATTCGTTGTAGATAACTCACAGAATATGTTGACTCAGTTTACAACTTCAATAAAAATGCAAATGCTATGCTGGGGATTATTAGGAAGGGTAATGAAAACAAATAAGCCAGTATCATGATGCCCCTGTATAAATCTATGGTGAGGCCTCATTTGGAATACTGTGTACAGTTCTGGTCATCGCACCTAAAAAAAACTATTATAGCATTGGAAGAGGTGCAGGAAAGAGCACCTAAAATGATTAATTGGGTAGAATACCTTCCTTTTGAAGAAAGGTTAAAGAGGTTAGGACTGTTTGCTTGGAAAAACAATGATTGAGGGGTGACATGATAGAGGTTTACAGAAATATGCATGGGATAATGGAAGTAGAGAAAGAAGCATTTTTCTCTCTCACAATATAGGAACCTGTGGGCACTCAATGAAATTCATGAGCAGTAGGCTTAGAACAGATAAAATGAAGTACGTCTTCACCCAAAGAGTAATTAGCCCTTGGAATTCACTGCAGCAGGAAGTGGTGGTGGCTACAAGCATAGACAGCTTCAAGGGGATTGGATAAACATATGGAGTTAGAGGAGTGGCGATTAGCCACCATATATAGATTGAACACTGTGACTGGGGCAGTGATGCTTTGTATTCTTGGTGCTTGGGGATGACAGTGGGAGGGCTTGTAGAGTTCTGGCCCCGTTGGTAGACCTGATATTGCCTGGTTTTTGGCCACTGTGTGACACAGAGTGTTGGACTAGATGGGCCATTGACCTGCTCCAACATGGCTTCTCTTATGTTCTTATGATACGTGTTTGAAAGCCATGATTATAAAGGTACATGCATGCATCAAAGTAATACAAGTATCACCCGTGGAAACTTTTCCCATGCAGGAAAAAAATATGTAAAGTGATCTGTTTACATACCTGTAGTGTAACCCCATGCTTGCAAAGGGAAATTGTGTGATTCACATTATATATCTTTGTTTTCCATTTAAGCCATATAGTTTTCCAGAATGACCAGGAGATTGGGTGTTTGTATGACTTTTGTAAAATGGAGACAACTTTGTAACACCAGAATTGGTAGTTGTTCTTTTATCTATGTGTTCTGTTTTCACCTGTAGATGTTAACAACCATACAACACTTTTTGTTTTTATGGCTGAGTCCCACTGACCTGAATAAGATTCCAGATGGCAAGAGATTTGGACATGACCTTATGTTTGCAGCCCTTGTAGTTAGCATTTGTACTAATCAATAGGTTCTTTATTAAGGATAAGGTTGTGAATTCCCAGTGTATACATACTAGCAAATGCGTACTTAGATTTCCTTTATTTATACTGGTGTTTTCTGAATTTTCCAGAGACTTTCAGAAATTGGTATTACTGCCTGGAAGCCTTGTAAATTTTAGTCTGCAGTTCATCATTTGTGTTATTTCTAATTAAAGCCTGTTATTTTGGCTATGGTGAATGCTTGTGGATTCTAGATAGCGTGAGATACTTGAATTTGACTGCAAATTCATAACGGGAAATTGCAAGCAAAATTGCTTTTCATTTTGCATTGACAGGAATTTTTAATTTTGTTCATCACTGTGGCAGGTCACATAAACATTTCTTGTGTACGTTTTTAGTATCTCTCTCCCCCCCCCCCCCCCTCTCTCGCCCTCTCTCTCTCTGCACTGTTTTCATTCTGGGGAGAAAAACAGTAAAGCAGATACCAGTAATAACTATTTGTAGTAAAAAGGTTATATTAAATATTTTCTTCCTGGATGAAGAACTTGCACCATAAATACTTTATATCACATAGAGCTATATATTCACTGTAGATAGCTTAGAAAAGCAGTTCTTCTCGTATAAAAAGAGCACTAAAATCCAGAAGTTTATAATATTAAATAGGTTTACCTCCCATTCTTCATTTAGGCAGAATTCAGGTGAAATTCTTTAAAATGAATGAAGTAGGTACAGACAGAAACAGCGAGCTTATAAAGTTCCTCTTCCTTCCTTATACGAAGAGCAGAAGAAAAAATGCTAATTCTGTAACATCAAATAGGTTTGGTTTTATTATGTGCTTGCAAGTCTTCATTGCAGTCCTAGCAATATGAAATGTTCAGCAAGCATGTAATAAAAACCAAACACATTTGATGTTTGTGCTGCTCATTGATTTCTCTGGAATTGTAGAAGTTATATTTAAATAGCCACAAAAGGTGGGTGCCAGCTTCACTAGTTATGAATTTCAAAGGTAAAGTGAGGGGGGTGATCTTTCTGGTTGAGCTTTCTGATCATATGTACTTGTAGTGTTTTCGATAAGTATGTAAAGAGTTTCATTTAAGATTTCCAAGGTTCCTGGTAAGGATGATTCATAACTGAAAGTCCAGTTTTCCTTAGGGATTAGGCACCATGGTTTGTTTTGTGTTTTTCTAGCATAGCAACTGAATTTCATCATTCATGTTGTCATTTAACGAAAGAAGACAACTTCACCAAAGAAGTAAAAATGGGGAATAAATGGAAGCCATCTGTGTTTACTGTAATTTTTGAACATTTTAAAAAAGCTGTGGTGTTTGGCTCTCTTTAAAGAGAGTGGGTAGAGAAAAGGTCATTTTATCAATAGCCTTTAGTTTTTCTTTAATGGTTATTTGTTTTATTAATGGATGTTTGAAGAATGCATTATGCCCAAAGTGTTCAGAGAAGGCTGATGCCTGGCAGTAATCCATTTCTTAACTTATGTACAACTGTGGAGTTATTAATGCTGGTCAGGTTATGTGCAAGGATTCAGGAAAATTCTTTATTCCTCATTGACTCCTGACAGTTATTGTACCTAGGAACTGGGTAACGTGTTCTGAAGTGAGCAATTATGGAAATGTTTACTTCACTGGCTGCATGTAAATGTGTGCAGAGAATGTACCAGAATTTTTCCTTGGGGGTATTTAATTCTCTCCAGGGCAATGAAAATCAAATGATTTCTTTTCTTTTTTTTTCAAAGCTGGGGTGGTTTTTTTAAGTGCTATAATGCAGCTGAATAATGATGAATGCAGTAGATGGAGAAAAAAAGAGGGAGAGAGACAGAGAGAGAGACAGAGAACTAACAACAGATCCGAAAAACAAATTTTAAGGTAGAAGCTAAAACCAAAGCAACTCGGGGTGTGGGGGTGGACTAGAAGAGAACCTGGTCCTCTCACACACCCATGTTTGTAGGGGAACACACACCAGTGAAAGCTCCTATTCTATAACAGCAAAGCGTATGTCAGTCTTCTGTTTTTCTTTCAGAGCCTTAGCAAGTCTTAGTATTGTTCACGTCGGAGGGCATCACATTAGCTTGTTAATTGAACTGCAACATCCATGCTTACTCTCCCTGAACATTGGGGGGGGGGGAATCCCCATATGTATGCATATCTATGAAATTTCTAGTAGTGCAGGTGAATCTCATACAAATTAAAACAAATTAAAACCCGTTCAGATTGTTACTATTGTGTGTATATATATATCTTAATCTGTGTGTGTGTGTGCTTTTGCCATATTTTCATATTGAGCATTCCTACAGCCTTTGAGGGGAAAATATTTTTGGGGCGGGGAGGTGGTAATAAAAATTCAGAATAAACTGGAATTTGGGTAGGGTGTTTTAATTGTCTTATTGCTGAGTGCATATGCATATTAATCATGTAGCCAACTAGTTGGGAAGAATCAACCTTACTCTGCTAAGCACAACCCCCATATCACTCATATATTCCAGTAGATGTTTGTACTGATGTAATGGTCATTATATGGCCTCTGCTTGTTGCAGGACCTGTATTTGAAGATTCAGTATACCTTGAGAAATGGGGGTGGGGAATGCTTGTTGATAGTTTGAGTATCAGTAGCCTGAAGTTTCCCTCAGCTGCCTAGCTAATTTAGGAGGGGGCATTTGGTAAAATAACAACAACAACAAAATAACAAAAAGATATTGTACCTATCCTAAGCCAAGCCTTGCTGCTGTGTGCCTGTTGAGTCTCTTGGGCTGTGGTCAGATGACAGGCTTGGAACAGTCTGGCCGCGCCACTAATTTTTGACCAGATGCACCACCCTAATGTCACCTCACCCGTAGTCAACCAATTAGACTACTGTTGTGCGGTCACCATGGAGCGGGCAGGCAGGCAGTCTCTTTTTAAAAAGTGTACTTTGTGCATGCGCAGAACTGCTTATTTACCGGGCGAATATGTGGTTATACACATATCGCTGTGGGGGGAAAATGGTGGTAAGGGAGTGGAAGCTGCAGACCTCCCAAATGGCTTGAGCACACAACACAGTGATCAGACAGCCAGAAATGCGTGGTGAGAATAATTAGATCCATAAACACTGGACTTTTTCTAGTGTTGAGAAAGTTGGGGGTGATGACGGAGGGCTGACCACTGGGGAACGGAAGACGTCACTATCTGGCTGGTCATGTTAATTCCGGTAGGGAGAAGGGATGACATCAGTTCAGACAGCCTGTCTGATTGCACCCTATTCCCAGGGCAACAGGGCAAACAGAATCAGGCCCATGGGAACCCATTCAGAGACAAGTCCAGAGCTGGTAACCCTGGCTGTTTGGCAGAGCTGGATGAATAGGAAGAGCTGCTTCACAGGGAGATCCCCAGCCATTTCACCACTATTGTTATATTTCTGCTGGAAGACTGCCTCGAGTTATGTAACTGGTTTACCAAAAACATAAATGAACAACTGGGGTTTCTTCTTAGGAATGCGATAGGTACAGGAGGAATACAGTGTACAGAGAACTAAAAATTTAGGGATGGGATCCAAAGAGTTCCATAAATTCATCTAAATGCTTCTGAGCATGTGCTGGGCTGCTCTGACTGCATCTTCCAGTATGTCTCTTTGTATCACATCCATGGATGGGAGCTGCAGAGAGTAGAGTATATTTAGAAAGGGGTCTGAATTCTGAAAGACAGAGAAATACTGTCACGACTTGTGTGTGTGATATCAAATGCTGGCTTTCGTGTGTAAAACAGACACATGAATCAAACGCTAAGGATAGAGGACTTCTCATACACAATTATTGTTACTGAAGACAGTTCATCCACCCAGCTGCAATCCATTAAGGGTGAAAACATTGACTAACATGCATGTGTGAATCATTTCAAAATGTACATCACATGTAGAATGATCACACACAAAAAAAGAACTTCATTTGTACACAATTTTTAAAATGAAGGTTTTGTACATACCTTTAAAAATAAAAACAGAAGTCAAAGTAAACATTAGTTTAAATTGTCCTCTGGTCATGTGCCTGTCATTTTGAGTAGAATCAGATCACATTGTTAATTTTCTAAAAAGTTGTTGACCTTTCTACTCTAATTTTTGTGTGTGCTTCTTCCGAATTTCTTAAGGAGGGGGTTTCATAAAAAGGGGTTTTATGTCTTGCAGAAAATTGAGTTTTGTAGACATTACCTAACTCTTGATTTGTCACACTGGGATCAATAACATTTCGCTGCTCTTAAACACACAGGATCACAGGGGACACATAATGTTTTTTATAAGTGCAGTAAAGTTAACGTGTTGTTGAAACAAAAACTCCTCTGACAGTCCTGTAATAAGTACACTCTGAAACTAGCAAATTATCTGTAATACTAGCAAAGGCAGGAAGAAGTGCTTAAGAGTACAATGTGTGTGTTTTTGGCACTAGGAACAACACGTGGAGAGAAATTAGTATCTAACACTTCTCTTACCCATCACAGCAGCACCCCAGAGCTATCTTTTGCTGAGGGACAATCCAGACAAATCCATCTGTAGTGCAACAAATGCCCAGGTCTTCCTCAGTTGCTGCCTGGGATCCAGATTACTTTCATCAAGTAACATTTCTGTGGCAGGCAAAATTGCATTTGCTCGCAATATTTTGTCATTGGGGAAATACAATTTCTTCCCTCCTCAAACAAGAGCGTATTGTGATAACGCTGTGTGGGATGTGGCTTCATTAATGTTTATTTATTTAATATATTTATTTAAAATATTTACACCCCACCTTTCAGTCCAACCAGGGCTAAAACAAGAGCAATGTAAAAACATCTCCTAAAATGGGTAAAGAATGAAACTAAAATACACATATTGTAAAAAAAACAGAGAAACATCAAAAACACAGGGCAGGAAGGAGGGATAGCTGAGGGAATGCCAGAAGAAACAAAAAGTCTACCTGCCAGCAGAAGATAATGATTGATGGGAACAGATGAATATCTTTGGGGAGGGAGTTCCACAGTCTTGGTGCCACAACCAAGAAGGCCCCATTTCAGGTTGCCACCAGTTGATAGTTTGTTGGTAGTTTGACTTTCTAGGGTTGCCAGATCTGCGTTGGAAAATACCTGGAGACTTTGGGGGTGGATCCGGGAGAGGGAGGGGTTTGGGGAAGGGAGGGGCCTCAGCATGGTACAATACCGTAGAGTCCACCCTTCAAAACAGCCATTTTCTCCAGGGGAGCTGATATCTGTCAGTTGGAGATCAGTTGTAAAAGCAGGAGATCCCCAGATCCCACCTGGAGGTTGGCAACCCTATGACTATCAGTAGCCTGAAGTTTTCCTCAGTTGCCTAGCTATTTTAGGATGGGGCATCCAGTAAGATAACAAGATATTATACCGATCCCAGAAGGTGGTGGCACCTGAAGGAGGGTGTGAGAAGACGTCCATAGTGTTCATATGGGAGTAAGTAGTCCTTAAATTATGTTGTCCCCAGACTATATAGTGCTTTAAAGATCAACTGTAGCACCTTGAATTGGGCCTGGAAACAAACTGGGAGCCAGTGAAGATGGACTGAGACTGGAGTGATATGGTCTTTGTGACCCACTCCACTCCTGGCTGTAGCATTCTGTACCAGTTGAAGTTTCCGAACACTTTTAAGGGCAGTCCTACATAGAGTATGTGACTACTTATATTTGACTTGGACATCCTGATTCCTGTGGAGACTCATGCATTTGACTTGGGTTTCTGGAGTTTTGTGCAATGTATATATTATTCATAACTATGATACACTTTTATTTATTGAATTACTTCTGTGAACATTCTGTGAATGGAAACCATAATCTGTAATCTGGATCAGTGTCATTAAAACGGTTGCACCTTTTCTCCACAAAATATGGCATTATGCTCCTATTAGGATGTTACATAGGCCACGCAGACAGATATGACAGCACAAACATTTAGGTGAGTGGGAAGGAGAGGAAGATAAAGCAGATCCACTTATTTCCATTGTTTTGTGTTCTGTTTAAATCCATCCTCCCTGTGGTCTCCCAGCGAGGTTTGATTCATTTACAGTGCATCCTAAGCAGACTTACACCATTCTAAGCCCATTGACTTTAGTGGAGAGAAGGGTGTAATTGCATAAAATGGCCCTATTAGTTTTAGAGAGGCACCCTTAGATCCCATAGATGTAAGCCCATACGTAATTCCCTGATAGGCCCCAGAATTACCTTAATAGACTGTAATTCTCTTTTAATTAACACAAACTTTGTGAGAGTTCTTAAAGCAAAGCTGAAGATAAAGTATTGCATAGGATCTTTTGTCTTGATTTTTGGAAGCCATACATGAATGAGTTCCAACCACAAGTCTTTATGGTGCTGTCTTGCATATGTTTCTTTGTTCCAAATAAAAACAGGGTAGCATACATTTTTAAAAACCACAGTATTTCCAAGGAAGAAAAGCGGAGTGGGGGGGGGGAGAAGTAAAAAGAGCTTTCCGCTTGTGTAGGAAATGCAGCTACAAGAGCCAGAAAGGTGTGGCTGTGTGTGACCTTTCCTTGAATTTTCTTCCTTTGGAGATTTAAGGGCAGGAAAGGTTGAAAAGCTGTTTAATGTTGAAGGAATTTTGGAAATTGATGGTAGCAGGCAGCGGCCCTTTTGTTCACAGCGGAAGTGCTGGAAGATAGATGTAGCCTGATGTGAAAATCTTGTCACTTGATGTAAGCCGGCACTATCCGTCCTTCAGCACTTTGCCGAGAATGTAGTTTTATGTTCATTTAATAATTATCCATTTGGGTTGTACTTGTCGGGGAGAGCTTCTTGAGCCCCATCAGTTTTTCAGAGAAGCACCACTCAAGCTCTTCTGCTGGAAATGTTTTTCCTTTCCTCCTTGCACTTCATTCCACTCTGTCCCCTTATCGACACACTCATCAGTGCCAGAGCTCTTCAGTATTCCACTCCTGTCCTTTGTGAAGTGATTTTGCCCAGACACGTCTGGCTCAGGGTGAAGTGCCCTCCCCTGAGAGCATGCACTGCAGCCCCAGGTCGCCAGCACCATGAATACATTATTATCCCAATTTCCATCCTGTTGCCACGGCAGCACTTTTGGAGCTGCTGGGTTATTAAGTCGTACATCACTAATACCCTGATATGAGCAGAAGTTGGATTTAATATCGGCCTTTGATCAGATTACCTCCCAACAGTCAGCTGTCATTAGAAAATTCCTTTGCTCATTATACCCTCAGAGCCCTGGCCTGGATAGGAAAAGGGTGGCAGACCTGATACATGGAGACAATTTCCAGCCCAGGCCTCGTTCTTTACCCTTAATTTATTTTGTGACCTTTTTGATATTTGGGGATAGTCTATACAGTGCTCTCTCCCCCCCCCCCCCCCGGTTTCTTTTTGTGTGTATGTCGTATCTTTAGTTGTGAAGGAGCTTTTTTATTTGTCTCTGGCTAAGTGATACTGTACTTTGTTGGAAAGTGTCTGTTTTCTGCCTGTCCTCGGGTAATGTATAAAACATGGTGCTTCAGGTAGAGATGAAGGGTAAACTGATGTCCCCCTAAATGGCCAGCCTGTGTATGCACCTAACACTTCACTGAGCAATCTGTCAACATGTCAGCAACACATGTTTTATAAAAAGCCTCCAGTGGGAGCAAAGGCTCCTGCCAGGGCTTAGGAAATGCTTTGAATTCAGCAGATTTCTATTGCTGGAGTCCCCTGAGGTTCCTTTTACAATGCCTACATTTCAGAAATTTGAACTTGGGACCCTTAGGGGGTTCTCTCCGAATGCCTGAAAATGTAGAGTTATATTGTTGCGTGTCCCCAAGCGGTCTTTACTAATACCTGAATTCGGAGAAGCTGGAAATTACAGAGCTCCCCAGGGGAAGCTTTATCCACACCAGGAAGAAGAGAATAACTCTGCAGGGAGATTGCTTAATGCATTGCTGAAATAAAAGAATTTGAGAGAGATGGGTTGAAGTGGGTTTTTTTTCCCTTCTTTTCTGGCCACTCCTTCGGCTTAGCTAAGTCCTTAAAGACAAAGTCAGAGTAAAGAAGCAGCTGGGCTCTTTTTAATGAAATTTTAGATGTGGCTGTTGTAATAGTCAGTTGGCTGATAGCTGTGTGTTTGTGCTTCTCTCTATGTGTTTTTTCTCCCATCTGTCTGCAAAACATATATTCATATTTGTATTTGTTCAGTGTATTAGTCGTTCTGCCTTTATGACATGACAGTGAAATTAGTTTTCTACAATTTTATATCTGTGCTATCTTTTAGGCAAATTTTGAATACATTAATACTTATTTTACAAAGAAAAGATTCGGGGTTAACAAAGCAAAAGGAAAAAAAATAATTGTTCAAGTTGTGAGCTGCCAATATTTTTCTCATTTTACCTTATCCTCAGAGCATCTTTGATTCTATTGTATATTGCTGGATTTTGGCACAAGTGTTTTCACTTATGCTGATGAACTTTGCATTGTGATGCTTTTGCTTAACTTTATTAATACTGCCTGCAATTATGTTGAAATCACCAGAGTCTGAGGTATTTTAACAGGATATTATCCAGACAGTTGCATTTAAAAGTGGTACAGCATCTCTAGTAGCAGTCTTTAACTGTTGCATTTTTATGAAGCTCCCCATGTAGTAGGAAAATGTGAAACCTGTGAGCTCTTTATCTCTCTCTCTCTCTCTCTCTCTCTCTCTCTCACACACACACACACACACACACACACAAACACACACACACACACACACTCCTTACTAAGGCAAACTCTTTTCTAGATCTTTCTTTGGCTGTCTTTTGATACTTTGTCACCTGACCCTATCAGGAGAGAGCTGGAGGCCTAGGCTCATGTTTACCCAGAGTTCTCTAGGGACTGAACAGTACCTTTGAGCCCGGCTTCTTTCAGTCTTACAGACAAAGACAAGGAGAACATTCTCACAGAACTCAGCCGTCTAGTGTAAAACAGTTCCAGCTGTTGGCTGCTCATGAATTGCGAAGGAGAGGGAATGAGGGGAAGAGAAGTATTGGCTTCTACCTTAGGTGTGGCTTCATGGAGAGAGCTCTCCCTCTCTCTAGACGATGACTTTAACTTAGTAATTTAAAGGGTGGGGAAGGAGATATAAAAGTCAACTAACGTTCAATTCAGTAGGTCGCACCACAGACAGTATATTAAAACTCCATACTACTGTTACAGGTGGGATTGACATATGTGCTCCTACTTCTGTCTGGCTTCTAAAAATAACATAGCCCTTAATAAGAAGTGAGTTTCTTTTTTGAAAGTATATGTATGGGGGGGGGGGAGTGTGGAATCTGACAGTCTTATGGCACCTCAAGATTAGCACGTTTATTTGTGAGCTGGGTTTTCGTGGACTAATGTCTACCAAAGCTTATTCTCTAATGTCTTGAAGGTGCCACATGACTCTTGGTTGTTTTTACTTCTTATTAAATTATTCAGGAAATGTCTGTACCACCTCTTCTGATTTACAGTTAAAATCACCACAATATAAAAAACAAGCCATTAAAAACAAGTGATTGGACATAAGCTGTGTAAAAACTATCTGTGAAACAGAAGTACAATATTAAAAAGCCGATACAATGAAACCCCTAATTAAAATCCTGAGTAAAAAGATGTGTTTTGGCCTAAGAAAAATATAGTAGGCACCAGGCAAGCCTTAAGGGGGTAGGCATTCCAATGGTCAGGTGCCTCCACAGAAAAATGTCCCGTCACTAGTCTCCATAGACCAGAATCTCCTGTTGTAGATCTGTTTCTTGGGACTAGGTGAACAAAATTATTACACAAATTCTTCCAGAAGGGGTTGAACATGTACTAGTTTTAACTAGAACCAGCTCCTTCAGGGTCGGGGACAAAGGGTGGTGCTAGGGGAACAGATGTCCCAAAAGCACCTGCTTGTTTGCGGTGTGCCCCAAGGGGTGATACGTTCCCCGATGCTATTCAACATCTACATGTGTCCCCTTGCCCAGATTGCCCAGAGGCATGGGCGGGGAGGGCGCCAGTATGCAGATGACACCCAGCTCTGTTGTTGGGCGGACAGTCTGACTCTAGTCTGGGAGATCTGGACCTGGTGTTGCAGGCCATGGCTGGTTGGCTTAGACTGAGCCGATTGAGATTGAATCCGACGAAGACGGAGGTCCTGTGCCTGAGTCGGGGTGGTCCGACTTTTGACGGTGTACCATTGGTGCCGGTGTCGGAGGTTAGGAGTTTGGGAGTGCTGCTGGATGCCTCCTTGTCAATGGAGGCCCAGGTAGCAGCCACTGCTAAATCAGCCTTTTATCATCTCCAGCTGATCAGGCAGTTGGTTCCCTTCCTTGAATGCAATGACTTGGTGACAGTGATCCATGCAGTGGTCACCTCGAGGCTAGACTACTGTAACACTCTCTACATGGGTCTGCCCTTGTCCCAAATCTGGAGGCTTCAGCTGGTGCAGAATACAGCGGCCAGGCTGTTGTTGGGTCTCCCCATGCGGGGGCACATTCAGCCTGCACTAAAAGCACTGCACTGGCTGCGTATAGCACACCGGATTCGCTTCAAAGTGCTGGTGCTTACCTTTAAAGCCCTCTATGGTCAGGGGCCTACCTACTTGAGGGACCACCTTTCCCCACATGTTCCCCAGAGAGCACTGCAGTCAGGATCCCAAAACCATCTGGCCCTTCCAGGCCCTAAAGACATCAGTTTGGCATCAACTAGGGCCAGGGTCTTTTCAGTGGTGGCTCCGCACTGGTGGAACGAGCTCCCGGAAGACCTTAGGGCCCTGAGGGACCTTTTGCAGTTCTGCAGGGCCTGCAAGATGGAGCTCTTCCCCCAGGCCTTTGGTTAAGGAGCCACACCCAACACACTAAAACCCTGTGCCCAATACCACCACCGACAGCCTGAGTTTCGCCGACTTAAAATCAAATGGTGACTACATTTATTAGTATGCTGATGACTACCCTGCTTTTGTGATCGTCATTTAAAATTGTTTACTAGCACCTTATGCTGTGTTTTTATGCTTTTACTTATATTGTTGTTTTAACTATTGCATTTTATGTAAGCCGCCTTGAGCCTGCTCCAGCGGGGAGGGCGGGATATAAATCAAACAAACAAATAAATAACCAAAGGCAACAGTCAGTGCACTGCTCCATGTGCTTAATACTGTTGAAGAAAGTTGTACTTCAAGTACTTATAAATGTCCAGAGAAATAGTTGCACCTGGATTCTTAATTAAAGAAAGAACAAAAGGAAAGTCCCTCTCCTCTGGTGCCTTCCAGGAACCAGGAAAATGCATCTGTACTCCATGCACATTGTCAAATAAAAAATAAAGATTTGGTAGGCTTTTAAAACGCGGTGTGTTTGATAAGAAATATATCTTTCACCTACAATTAACAAGAGTGTTCCATTAATTAGGCTGATGCCTCTCCGTTTTATGTCCAGTTCCATTTATCTTAAAACATCCTACTAAGTGATTGTGTCAGGGCCAAAATGAGCCCAAGCCCAGTGCAAATGAGGTGAAAGGGTAATCAAACTTCTGCCCAAATCCATGCTGACCTAACAGGTCTTTTCCCTCGAGGTGAGGGAGAAAGACAGAGAGGAAGCCAGGCAATAAGTTCTTGAATCAGAAGTAATGTTTATTAGGTTCAGAGCAATGAAATTCAAAAATGCCTCACTACATTCCACTCATACACGCTCATACACTGGTGTGCCTCCATACAGATCTATGCCAGCTTCAGATACAGGTGATACCATTCAGATTGGAGAATCCCAACAGGTGGTGAAGGGGATTGTGTTCCCCCTGGCCCTTTGCTTGTTTTATACTCCTTGGGTCTCAGGCCCCTTATGGTTTGCACCTTCCTCCTTTCTAGGAACAGAGTAGGAATCAGCCAGATCCAGGTAAGTAGTGCTTTCTTGGCGAAATGGCCTTCTGATGCCCTGGTCACACGGGGGAAATTGGCGTGGCCAAAGTGCGGCTTTTTAGAGCCGCACCAAAAGAGTCACGCGGCGGCAGGATCAGACAGATCCCCTGATCCGCCGCGCAGTTGCTCCCCGGCACGATCAGATGCCGGGGGGGGGAGCCACGGAAGGGAGAGTGAGGCAGTTGGCTGTGCATGTGTGCGCATGCGCAGTTCGGCCGGAAGCCTCGAATGCTGCTGAAGACAGGCGCGCCCGCGATCCCACAGCCGTGCTTGCTGGTGCGTTTCAGGTTGGTGGTACTCTTTCCTAGGTTTTTTTTTTAAATGCACGTTTTTGGGCTGAAGGGACGGATCGGGGATGGGTGCGCGCTGCTTCCCAGATGTTGCAATGTGATTGCGCCCGTTTGCTGCGCCCCCAATCTGTCCCTCTTGGGGCATCTTCAGGAACTTGGCCAGAGGTTACCTACACAATAGCCAAGATACTACTGTAGTAGGGCTGAGGTGGGGGAGGTAGTCATGCACACAATGTCCCTTTGAGCTCCCTGCAAACTGGAAAAAGTATCTCCTGCTTCTGTAGCTTGTGTTTGCTACAAACAATGGGACAGACTCATCTGCTTGTTGTAGCTGGTCTCTGTATAACCTTCAAGTGGGCACGATCACAGCTAGCAGCACTCACCCACATGTTTAGGCCTTCAGCCTAACATTCCATAAAATAAAGATCAGATCGGAAACACTAACATCGCATGCTGGATAAAAAACCATAATTAATATCATCAAGCATGGGTAATTTGATAAAGGCATAAATCAGTAAGCCATCAGTTCAAAACTCCTTCCAGTTTCTTACACTCGTGCTCATTATTAGCTGTCCTTTTCTCATATCTTTACATTTGGTTTTGAAATCTTGGCCTCCTGTTTTGCCTTGCCTCAGTTTGTATGCACAGCTTTTTTTCACAAAGTGTTGGAGTCTCTCCCCCCCCCATTTCTTTTAGGAGTGCTGGTGACCTGCTATACTCTTCTCAGAAACCGAAATGCATTATTCGTGAACCATGACTGCTATTGCCATCTCTTTCTCTCTCCCCAGTCATCCCTAAGGTCTGAAGCTGAAAAAGTAGCCCTTGATCTTTAGTTTTAAGCATGGTGACATGATACGCTGCATCACTGCTGGCATATACCACTTGCTTCTTTTTCTTTTTGCCCTTCGCTCCTCTGCTTGCCTCATGTGAAGGGAATGGGAGATCACACTATTATACTCTAGTTTTTACCCTTTTCAAGATTTTTAAGCTGGCAGAAATGTGTTCAAAAACATTCACAGGGGATAAATAGAGTTCAGCTTTTCATATCTCAGTCCTCACCAAATATGACCAGTTCATTGACAGCAGAGTAATTTTAGACTAACAAATAACAGTAACAGTAAGAATTATATGGCTTCTAAAGTTGAGAACTTAGTTGTGCTAAGGACCGGTTCCAGTATTCCATTTGAGCTTCATAACGTACATCCTTAAATCGTTGCAAATGTCAGTTAATTAGTCATTTTCCCAAATTAATCTTGGGATATGTATCATCTGGGAGCATTTCACTGTTATTTATTTATTTAGCTCATATTATCCTGACACAAAGCACTTTAAAGAGTTGCATAAGAAAAAGAGAGAAGTTTCCTGATTTTGAAGGGCTTACAATCTGTAGCTTGGATCCCTCATAAAATTTCTATGGATGGAGGGATTTCCCTGTCTCTTGCTACAGGCCAAAATAATGCTGCTCCTGGGGCATGGGAGACCCCCAGGAATGACTATGGGGGGGGGAATCAGAGGTCAGAGAGATAATTAACCCCATACAGGTCTCTTGGGAGAGAATTCCAACTGTCATTTAAGAGGAGACATTTGAGAAGCTAAGAGCAGTAGAGTTGGAGAAGTGAGGGTTATAAACAATGCTCCCTCTAAGCTGTGGAGTCTTGTGAGCAAAAATTCTGCTTTGTGAGCTATTGGCATTAAAGTTGTGAGCAAGTGATATGGATACTACATAAATAAGTTTGCTCTGTAGCCATCCTTCCTGAGCTAAGACAAAAATGTATGAGCTGGAGGCTAAAAAACTGAGCTCACACTAACTCAGCTTAGAGGGAACACTTGGAAGGGATATAGTAGAAAATAAGAACAAAATGAGGAAAACTGGAAAGTTGTAAGGGGAAGGCTGAAAGGGAATGAGAAGCTGGTGTAGGGTTTAAGAAAGATTGTTTTGTGGTTTATATTTCTTATTTATTTATTACTTTGATTTATACCCCGCCCTTCCCGCAAGCGGGCTCAGGACAGCTTACAGAGTTGGTACCCTGTACCATAAAAACCATGTACAAAATTTAAACAGCATTAATCATTAAAAACAATCCAACAATTAACAAATTAATGTGCTAGTGATGGTACACTTTTGATGGTAATCTCTGAATGATTCAGATGGTGTACTAACAATTTTCATCGGCATCGGTGTTTTTCAGCTTGGTGCAGTGATATAACGCAAACCCACCCCAGGACCAGAGTCAACCCAAACCACGGATGGTGGTGGTGGTAGAGGAGTTGCGGCTCCTAATTGAAAGCCTGGTGGAAGAGCTCCATCTTACAGGCCCTGAGGAACTGCAAAAGGTCCCGCAGGACCCTGATCTCTTCCGGGAGCTCAATCCACCAGTATGGAGCTGCCACTGAAAAGACCCTGGCCCTGGTGGCTGCAAGCCTGCCGTCCTTAGGGCCAGGAACGGTCAGTCAATGTTGTGTTCCTGACCGTAGTGCTTGCTGAGGTATATATGAGGAAAGGCGGTCCCGCAGGTATGTCGGACCCTCTTTAAAGGTCAATACCAGCACCTTGAAGTGGATTCTGTATGCTATTGGCAGCCAGTGCAGTGTCTTCAGTACAGGCTGGATATGCTCCCATTTAGGGAGGCCCATCACCAGCCTGGCCGGGGCATTCTGCACTAGCTGCAGCCTCTGGATTTGTGACAAGGGCAGCCCCATGTAGAGAGCATTACAGTAGTCTAGTCTCGAGGTAACCGTCACATGGGTCATTGTAGCCATGGCCGAGGAAGGGAGCCAACTGCTGAATCAGCCGTAGGTGGTAAAAGACCGACTTTGCAGTGGCTGCTACCTGGGCACTCCCAAACTCCTAACCTCTGACGCTGGCACCAGTGGTGCCCCACCGAAAGTCGGGAGTGGGAATCCCATCCCTGAGCCGCTCCGACTCAGCCGCTCCGACTCAGGCACAGGACCTCTGTCTTCATCAAGTTCAGTCTCAGCCGGCTCAGCCTGAGCCAACCAGCCATGGCTTGCAAAGCCCGGTCCAGATCTTCCGGTTTGATGTCCGACTGGCCGTCCAACATCAGATAGAGCTGGGTATCATCAGAGTACTGATGACAACCCAGCCCATGCCTCCGGGCAATCTGGGCAAAGGGGTGCATATATAGATGTCAAATAACATCGAAGACAGCACTGCCCCTTGAGGCACACCACATTCCAGTGGGTGTCTCCTGGACTGCTGTTCCCCTACTGCCACCCTTTGTCCCCGATCCTGGAGAAAGGAAGCAAGCCACTGCAGGGCCAGCCCCTGGATCCCTTTGTCAGTGAGGCGGTGGGTCAGCAGCTGATGGTCGACCGTGTCAAATGCGGCCGACAGATCTAACAACAGCAGTACTGCCACACCACCCCAATCCAGATGCCTCCGGAGGTCATCCGTCAGAGCGACCAACGCCATCTCTGTCCCATGTCCCAGGTGGAAGCCGGACTGGAAGGTATCTAATACGGAAGCGTCATCCAGAAAGCCCTGAAACTGTGTCGCCACTGCCCTCTCAATTCATTTGCCCAAATAGGGCAAATTGGAAACCGGCCGGTAGTTGGCCAATTCGGCCGGATCCAGAGATGTGTTTTTCAGAAGAGGGTGGACCATTGCTTCCTTGAGTGCTCCCGGGAATTGCCCCTCAGAGAGGGACATGTTGATAATTTCCCTGAGAGCACCTCGGAACCCTTTGTGGCCAGCTTTAATAAGCCAGGAAGGGCACAGATCAAGGCTACATGTGGTTGGGTGCACAGCTGTGAGCAATCTGTCGACTTCCTCCAGGCCGAGTGGGCTGAAAGAATCCAACACCGAAAACGAGGATGTGCAAGGGGCCTCAAGCTTGCTAACTGTCTCAAGTGTGGCAGGTAGGTCGTGGCGAAGCTCCAAGACTTTATCCGCGAAAAAGCTCGCAAATGCCTCACAGCCAATATCTATGTGGCAAAAGGTGGTGATTCTGATTGCTCTAGGAGATCATGAGTTGGATGCTATGGAACTGCTTCACAAGTGGAGGTGCCTCTATCTTGTGCAGAGTCTTCCCCTGATCCAAGAGGTCCTTGTGTCAGGGGAAGTTTCTTGCACCAGAGGAAAGTGGCTCTGCTAGTGGTTACTCCATTTGTATAATCGTTTATCTTGACATAACAACCTCTGCAGACTTTCTGACCTCTTGGTTATTTTACAAGTTTAAGGGGAAGAATTAAAGATTGAGGCGGGCTGAATGTAGAGCAGAGATTCTGGATTCAGCTTTTTTTCATCCTGTAAACTTATAGAGCAGAGATTCTGGATTCAGCTTTTTTTCATCCTGTAAACTTATAAGATGGTTGTTTCTCAAGCGGGTGGAGTTCATATTTCAGTAGATATACACAGTGGTCTGGGAATGACCCAACATAATCAGCAAAGGGATATAATACAAAATCTCTGAAATTTCTTCTGTCTTCATAAAACATGCAGAAAGTGTTGATGTTACATTCTGCTACTTAACCACAGGGATGACAGGAACAGGGCCATGCTGAAATAAGCCCTACGAGGTTGATTATTCTTGTGTTCCACTTGAAGCAATTAAACTCTCTCAGAAAATACTTTAAAAATACTTTTCATCTATTGGGATACCAGCAAAATAAAATGGCTGTTTCTCAGAGTGGCTTCCTCCTCTTGTTTTTATCACTCACTATTTAAGTTCCGTAAATCTAGTTATAATACTGATGATGTGAAATTTGAAATGTGACCTTTGTTGTAGGAATTCTAACAGAGAAGATTGTAGTGTAAGAAATTAAGTGAGATACATGTACTTTTCTTTTTTTGTACTGAAGAACCTCTCTCTAGACCACATTGGTGGTTCTGCCCTCAGGTGCTAGGATCACCAGGCTGCTTGATGAGCTCACTCTGGAGCAGGCGACATAGAACTGTCCATTTAAGAAGCAGTCATCTGTTAAGTCAGCTCCTGCTACCTTCCACGAAAGTGATGGCCTCTCTACTTGTGTTCCTGGATTGTTTTGCTCATATGGAGACTGTGTTGTTCTGAGCACCTCGGGGTGATCCTGCTGGTACTTGGCCTGTGCAGCTCAGTGCACTGCAGGAGTACTATGTGCAAATGTCTTTGCCACATTCCTAAGTTGCCTCCTCCTTGTAGTGTTGGTGTATCTGTCTCGACGTTTGCCAGGAGCTTTCTTGGGGGCAGTAAGAGGTGAGAGGTGTGAGGGGGAGTTGGTGTGAGGGAGTGGTGATGCGGTGGACATTTCTTCAGGTTCATGAGGGAGGCATGCATCGAAATGGCTCCTTAAAATGTCCTTTACTATCTCCCCATAAACATTCATATCCTGGCCCTGCTCCTACACCTGTCTGTTGCTGGGGGGATTGTATTTAAAGGCATCGGGGAGGCTGTGCCACTGTGGAGGCAGGGCTGGCAGGATCACTAAGGCGTTACTGCTGGGGCAGGCTCCCTCGTGGCTTTAAGTACCCTGCAACCACTGCTGCATCTGACAGACAACCGCCTGTTAGGTGTAGGAGGTGGGGGTAGTGTGTTGGAAGCCATCAGAGAGGCTGGGCCAGCAGCTTTGCTTCACCTCACAGGCCACTCCTGATTTCCTCAACTGTCATTAGCTCTCTGCAGCCCCCTGTAACTGTTGGGGTTTTTTTTACCTCAGAACACTGAGCTCTTCAGCTGACCAGAGAGTGGGGGTGCAGAGAGGCAGCTGTCTGGCAGCTGCATAGAAATCAATGGGGGGAGCACATTTCCCCCCTTTTGACCTACTTAGGTGGTCGAATTTCTAAAAATCCCTTCTTAGCGAGCACCTACACCATGGTAGGAGCACTCTCCCCAAATTTGGTGTCTCTAGGTCCAGCGGTTTGGCCTGGGCATTGATTTTACGGTGAGGGGACTATCTTTATATATATAGATAGATAGATAGATAGATAGATAGATAGATAGATAGATAGATATAGATAGATATAGATAGATATAGATAGATATAGATAGATAGATATAGATAGATATAGATAGATAGATATAGATAGATATAGATAGATATAGATAGATTAGATAGATAGATAGATAAGAAGGTAGGTCAGTGCTAGCCAGAGCAAAGGGAAAGCCATCTAAAGATCCATGACTGTTCGGTCTTTGTGCAAAGGTCACATCCATCTCCTCAAAGATGAGGCCACCAGAGGGCATACAGAGTTCACCATCCTCCCCTGCAGAGGCCTCAGATGGGAGTAGTTTGAATCTTTACCTGGATTCACCTCCTCCCATCAAAATGCTCCTGTTCTCTCTGAACTAGCTGTGTGGAAACAAGAATAACCCCAGCCATTTCCTCCTTGTCTGTGGGCTGGAGGAGCTTAAATAGCTCCTCATGGACCCTGCAAATCACTCACCCTTTCTCTGGTTTGTGGGGAACCAGCCAATCCTGAGTGTTGCTTCCCATCCCTAGAATAAGCATACGAACTGTCAACATCCTCTTGTGGGCAGTTGTGCTCTTGCCTTCTCCCTGGCCTAATCCCCTCAGGCCACCACTGGCTGTGGAGGCAGTAGCTTTGGTTTCTCGCCTGCCAGAGTTTAAAGCCAATGCATTCCCAGCTCGCCACCTGTTTCTGCCACCCTGAGGAAGCCTAGCCCCAAAGCTGCACTAACCTCAAGCCTTACCTCTGGAGCCAAAGGTAAGCCCTGTGCCCTCCTTTCATCCCCACTGTGGGGCTGTAGCCGCACCTCATTGCTCCACCTTTGTGATGGTTGTGGGACAAGCTTCAGGAGCCCCATCTGGCTCCAGAGTCCAGATATCACTAAGCAGTATCTTCATCTTAGTCACTTGTTTCAAAAGATTCTGTTGGATTCTCATTGTGTTTTGACTGAAATTGTTTCTCAGCACTTAGCTTGCAAATTATCAGAGTAGTCAAGTTTAACTAACAACGTTTGCACAGATGTGTATGCATTTATTTCCATGTTCTGTTTTGCTTTGTTTCTGTTTTGTAATGACAAAGGTAACTTATGCTCTGTTCATTTAAAAAGCTAATGTGTCAGCCTCATTTGGGTAACACATTCTTGGATCTTAAAACCAGCAATAGCAATTTCCTTTCCTTAATTTTGCCAGCACGAATTTCATCTAACTAATTATTCACTTCTGTAGTTCAGGAGTCTGTTGTTGTAATCTCTAGGACTGGGTTTATGGGTTGCAGTCTTTGGGACATTGTTGTTGGCCTAGCTGTTTTTGAGATGCATCACATTTAAGGCTTCGTTTAACTTTTGGGCTGTCATCAGTATGCTTATGACACCCAGCTATACCTGTTGATGGGTGGGTGGGTGGCTACTGCCCCACTTAACCTGGCTGAGGGTCTGGAGGCTGTGGCTGAATGGTTGAGGCGGAGTCGGTTGGAACTGAACCCATCAAAAACAGAGATCCTGTATCTGGGAGGGAGTGACCTGAGGTTGGGGTGTCAACTCCCAGTGCTTGACAGTGCACCACTAATAACAGCGCCGACCGTTAAGAGCTTGGGCACACTCCTGGACTCTTCTTTATTAATTAATTATTTTATTTATTTATTTGATTTATCCCACCCTCCCCAAATGGGCTCAGGGCAGATGTACAATTCAAATAATACAATTAAAACAATGTTAAGATAAAAATTTGCACCGAATTGTATCATAGAATACCATGTAAAAGGGGAGAGATCAGATGTTAGATCAAATCTGGTGTCTAATCAGATCCAGACCACTGGTGGGTGATTGGCCAGAAGCTGGGGGGGACATCCACTGCTTCAACCAAATGCCCGGTGGAAGAGCTCCATCTTGCAGGCCCTGTGGAACTGCAATAAGTCCCACAGGGCCCTGATCTCATAGGGGAGGTCATTCCACCAGACGCGGGCCGGGGCCAAAAAGGCCCTGGCCCTGGTTGAGGCCAATCGAACGTCCCTGGGACTGGCGACCACCAAGAAATGTTGATTTGTGGACCTTAGTGCCCTCTGGGGCTCATATGGTCTTGTAGGTATGCTGGCCCCTGGCCATATAGGGCTTTAAAGGTAAGCACGAGCACCTTGAAATGGATCCAGAATTCAATAGGCAGCCAGTGCAGTTCACGCAGCACTGGGTGGATATGAGCCCACACAGGCGTCGCCATCAACACCTGTGCTGCCGCATTCTGCACTGGCTGCAACTTCCGGAGCAGAGTCAAGGGCAGCCCCACATAGACAGAGTTACAATAATCCAGTCTGGAAGTAACCATTGCATGGGTCACTGTAGTTAGGTCTCGGGGAGTGAGAGATGGGGCTTACTGCCTGATCTGTCTCAAATAGAAAAAAGGAAGACCTGGCGGTGGCAGTGACCTAGGCCTCCATGGAAAGGGAGGCATCCAGGAACACTCCCAGTGGAGCAGCATGGAAGGTTGGCAGCCTAATCCCCTGGCCCAATCCCCCGTGACTCAGGTACAGGACCTCCATCTTAGATGGATTTTGCTTCAGTCAGCTCTGTCGTAACCATCTAGCCACAGCCTGTAACACCTCGTCCAGGTGTCGTGGGGCCATGTCCGGGTGCCCGTCCATCAGTAGATAGAGCTGGGTGTCATCCGCATAATGATGACAACCCAGCCCATATCTCCAGATAATCTGGGTGAGGGGGTGCATATAGATATTGAACATCATGGGGGAGAGAATCGCTCTCTGAGGGACTCCACATTCAAGTGGATGCCGTTGGGATAACTCCCCCCCCCCAAGTGCTACCCTCTGTCCCAGACCCTGGAGGAAGGAGGCCAGCCACTGCAAGGCAAGTTCCCGTATCCTGGCATTGGTGAGACGGTGGGTTAACAACTCATGGTCAACCATATTGAATGCTGCCAACAGGGCAAGAAGAATCGGCAGTGCCAATCTGTCTTGGTCCAGGTGTGGAGGCTCAGATAGCACATGTTGCCAGGCTAGCATTTTCCCAACTTCACCAGGTTAGGCAACTTGCCTCCTACCTCTCTAACCCTGAACTTGCCACAGTGATCCACACAAAGGTCACCTCAAGACTAGATTACTGTAACTTGCTTTATGTAGGGCTACCCTTGAGGATGATCCTGAAATTGCAGCTTTTACCAAATGCAGAGGCACAGGTACTTCCAGGTACCTCTATGACTGCACACATTTGCCAACTGCACTGGCTCCAAGTTGAGTACCAGATCCGCTTCAAGGTCCTGGTTTTGACCTTTAAAGTCCTTAACAGTCAGGGACCAACGTACCTACAAGACCGCCTCTCCCAGTATATCCAACAAACAGCTTTATGTTTGGAAGATCAAAACCATTTTGGGCCTGGCCCCAGCCTGGTGGAACTCTCTACCTAGTAACTGGAATGGATCCAAACAATCCACTTCATTCAGGAATCCTTGAAGCTGGCCAGCCACCACTTGTTCAGTTACCTTGCTCAACAATGTTCTATTTGGGACAGGATGGTAGTTATTCAGCTCTTTGTTGGATCCCCAAGCATCGAGAATAAATCCACGTTTTCAAGAAAAGCAAAATTTATTTCAAAGCGTTGAAGACATACTCAAACACGTTCTTTGTTAGAACTGGGGATACACAGTTAGGGCGAGCATAATAAAGGAAATTCAAACAGATACAGATCCAATGAATAGCATTCCCGCTGGCGGGCTAATGAAACGGTTGCGCGCCCAGTCCATGGGAACCAGGCAGAACATCAGACAAAACACAGGTGCAGGACTCATGAGAAAAGCAATAGGCAAGCATTACAGCATCTTCTCCCCCACACAACCTCCAGCAGTTATCTTGTGCATTCCAACGCAGGAGCAGGATGATAGAAAACAAGCCGGGTGCAACAGGGAAAGGATATGTACACAGAGGTCACAGAAAACAGAATGGCAGCTTGCTGACAACG
>NW_015161978.1:411482-452305 GCF_001447785.1 Gekko japonicus | reverse complement strand
ATTTACTGTCTTCTGGACCCAGTCTGCCAGCTGCCCCCCCCCAGCAGATTTAAGCAGTCAGGAGAGGCAAGGGGTCTTACAAACAGGTGTTAGGTCTCAGATTTCCAAGAATCCTCTCTACAGCCTCAAACTGCACAAGATGAAAACTATCCCACACAACTAGAGAAATAAATTAGCATCTTTGGACCACCTGATCCTGAAGCTGCTAATGTGGAGTCCTGGTCCAGTAGTGGTATTTATGTACGTAATTTCATGAACAATATTTAGAGGAAAGCAGTCAATTTTTAGATGTATAGTATGAATGTTTACAGATACAGAGAAAAAAATGTAATTATCTTCAAGAATATTTTAATATCCATATTTAAACACATAGGAATGTTTTATTGTTTTTCGAAAATAGTTTTATTGGTTTTAGAAAATGATTAAACACATACGGACGATGAGGACTCATCAGTGGCTATTGGTTAAACTCATGCAGAGCAACAACCCAGAACTTCAGACTACCAGAAGCTGGAAGGTAATGACAGGAAATTGGAATGCTCTGTTAGTGCTGGTTTGGATGTTTCTGGTCGCACCATAGGGAATTAGCTTTCTCTGAAGGCAAGATATTTCGTAAGATGTTTCACTGATAAGGCAATTGTGGTTGTTGTACTTTATATTTGGATCCTGTTATTAAAAGCATGTCAGGCATGTATCTTTGTGTTTCATGATGATGACAGAAGAGATGCAAGGTTATGTATTTTCCATATATTTATATCTGCTAAATTACATTAAGATATAGAATTAAAGTGCTGGCATTTTTCAGTTATTGTTTTTGCCAGCCTTTAAGAGACAGATCCATTCTGAAATACCAAGGATCCCTTACCTGCCTTCTTCCCCACCTGTACCTTTTAGCCATTGGAGCGTAATGAGAGCACTGCTACATCATCCTTCCACACACTGAGATCTGGAGAGGAATCCCAGAGAAGATGATCAGTGCTGCTCCATAATTTTCTGCAGGGGATGCTGCTCAGTGACGGGAAGCACCCTTTGCCCTGTCCCCTGAGTACAGATTCTAGCTTGGAATCTCCCATGTGGAAGTGCAGTGCAGGTTGTGCTACCTGTGCAGCCAACTCTGCCATTGTAATCCACATTCTCTTAGACTTCCATTTCCTACCATTCTCTGAGATGTATAATGTTTTTTCTTTTTTTAGAATCTAGTTCTGATTTGGTGTGCATGCATCTGTGTGTCTTGCTGTTGCTTTTGTGCCGCTATACAAGATTTTCTTGGAGCTCAAGTACAGATACCGTGTCTTGTGGCAGGATACTGTATCATTGCTGTGTGTGCATGCCTGTGTCTGTGTGAGACATTGTATTGTAAAATGCAAAGCTGTAAAAGCCTGTAATTTATAGGGCTATATTAGGTACTTACGTTATGTATTATAGCGTATCATGTATTGTATATATAATTCCATAGAGAGAACTGGTGGCATTATAAACCACAAATGTATAGCTCAAGTGGCTTGTCATTGGAACCCTAAGACCAAGTTTTCTTGTGTAACACTGTGTAGTCTTCTTTTCATAAACAAAAAATGGATTTTTTTAATAAGAAAAAGTTTCAGTTGATGTTCTCAAGCTCGTTTTTATGTCCATCAAAAATGTTCACATGGGATATGATATCACATGCAAAACGTTTTTGTTTTGTTTTGACATATGTTTTCTATATAACAGGTACAGATTCAGACACCTTCCCTACCTCTTACCTTCTTATAAGAATTTGCTCAAAAATACTACTTAGGTAATGCACTTATTAATAGAAGAATAGAGAACAGTAGCCAGAGTGTTTTACTATTTGTTTTTAATACCACATAGACAAACAGCAGTAGTTTTGGGTTTTATCTGCTCTGAACTGTAGCATGTATTTTGAAAGGTCTTTTTGCTGCAAAATCATTGAAATTATTAGTTTAATGATTGCACCAAAATGTGGGTTTGTTTTTTCTTTGGGAGGCACCTAGGGGAATACAAGCAGCAAAGAACTGCAGCCTTTTCTGTGATGTGGTTAGGACGGGGTACGCAGACTTTGTCATATTAGACTATGCAAGAAAACAAAGGGTTTGAGCCTCCTCCAGTGTAACTATGGCTGGCAGTGGTCCCCTGCCTGGGGCAAGCAGATCAAAGAAAACGGATGCTAGCATGTGATCTGAGCAAGCTAGGTAATGAATGTGGGAGGAGTCTTAATTGTTTCTTTTTGCCTCATGCTTCACAAATTACATTTTGTTGGTGAAGGTGTTCTGGAATGGCACATTTAGCAATATGCTGATCCTGTTCTAACATGGAGCCGTAGCCTGGGCACCTCAGTGCAGCAGGCAAGTGTGGCAGGGTAAAAGGCAGGACATTCCAGTGCTGCTGCTCTTGCCTTCTTTTTGCTGCTCCTCTGTGTGTGTGAACTGGCTCCTTTGGGGAGCCAGTTCAGGTCTTGTGTATTTTTTCTTGGGTGTCATTTTTTCCTCTCTCTTTCTGTTCAGCGTTCCCTTCTATGTATCACATTCATAGTGTTCTTGGAAGAGCTATAAATAGGAGCAGATTGATTATCCCTGGATGTAGGTGGGTTGTTTCAGGATCGCGCCATGTTGGGGCGAGGGGAGGCAGCATGGTGACATACTCAGCTGTGCAAGGATTGCTTCAGATTGCTTTGCTGAGCCTACCGCATGTTTTGAGAGGCAGCGGAAGGGCCACGCTATGGCAGCAAGTATCTGACCAGGTCAGGAGGAACGTGCCAGATTGTGAACCTGGGTATCGCAAGAGCCCGTGTAAATGTACTGGCCAAATCCGAATTATAATCCAGGGACCGTTACAGAAGGCTTTTCAGGAGACCAGAAGGAAGGATGCCGCACAATCTGGCGCACACTTTTATGTCCAGATTTCTTTGTATATTGCAGTGCAGCGATGAATAGTTCTTTGCAAGCATTTCAGTAAAGAAAAAGAGATTAGAGGGGAGAGGAAATGTAAGGAGGCTGCATCAGCTGATTTCACTTTAAATCACAATATGATTTCCCCCCCCTTTTGGCCAGCAATACTGTGACATGATAATAGAAGAAGATAAACAGCCTAAGCAAAGGTCCTGGAATCTTGCCACATGGTGGCCTCTCAATTAAAGGATAAAATTGCAAGAAACTGTTCAATTTCAACAGAACTGCTGCTGGGTTTTTGGGTCAGTAAATTAAGTCGAGGGGTTTCTTCTCTTGGCTGTATACAACAGGTGTAGTGTGCTGATAGTGTTATCTGCCTTTGTACTAATGGGACTTAGACTGTGATCATGAACGTGCTTACCCATGAGTACGTCCCATTGAGATAAATGGGACTTGATCACGTGCCTCTACGATCACAGCTTGAATCACACAGCTCTTCCTTATGGTTGCTAAATAGACCTGTCATACAAAAAAAATAGTTACAGGTGTTTTGCTTTTCTTTTTTACCTTCTCAGGTGTCCCTTCTTGGATGCTTATCTGCCCATTTAAATCATAAATAAAAGAATATAAATATCACTGCAAAGTGCTCAAATTTAAGTGCCGTGAAATAACTGAAGAAGATGCCTTGTGTGAAATGGGCCCTTTCATGTCCGTTTTAGCCTTTCCTGGCCTTGTTTACACTATTTTAATTTTTGCTGTGGACCATTTATATTATCTGGTGGTACATTACTGGCTTAACTGCTGTCACTTTTCAATCTGTAGGCACAAGGAGTTGTATTTTTCATGTTTGTGAGTAAAGTGTTGAATG
Organism: Gekko japonicus; assembly: GCF_001447785.1. Lineage (NCBI taxonomy): Eukaryota > Metazoa > Chordata > Lepidosauria > Squamata > Gekkonidae > Gekko > Gekko japonicus. The sequence goes on along the minus strand of NW_015161978.1, from coordinate 448,549 downwards.
AATGGATATGAATGGCCTATCAGCATTAGTTTTGATGGATATATTGTAATTAAGATTCCACACTGCTTGACATAGCAGTCTGTCTGCAGTGTAAGACATTTTGATGTCACAGTGAACAGATTTCGGCATTTTAAAATGCTGGGAATGAGGCATAAATTTCTGCGAAGTTCTTTTGGTACTAAAAGTTGTTAGAGGAGTTCGTGCCTGTATCCTGTAACCAACAAGCAATCAAACTTATTTGTGAAGCTTTATAGCAGTATTTTTTCTGAAGAAGTGGTAAACTCGTTGACAGGTCTGGGCTTCTTAAACCATGGTTTCTTAAAATTCCGATGTGTGCTAGATTTATTGTTGTTTATGTAAAGAACCTTTTGACTTTTGCCCATACAAAAACTGGCCTTATTCCAAAAGGTATATGAAAGAGTTGTGTACTCTGCATTCTGCCTAGAAACTTACCATGATAATGAATCTAGTTCTTTTTCTCCCCTCACCTTATATGAAAGGAGCACCACTCTGCTAATTTCTGTTTATAAGTTAATAATTTTGGTGGTAGCCCCCACATGATGGAAGAGTTTTAGCTTAGAGAAAGTGTCAAGAAACTGTCCTTAGTAGGGTTGCCAAATCCGAAGTTCTTACCGGCGGGGGATCGTCCGGCCGTTCCTGGAGCTGCTGGGGGATGCGCCGCCAGGACGTCACCAGAAGTGACGTCACACGCTGGGCGGGGCCACGCCGTTTGAGGGGAAAACAAAGAGTTGCCATTTGAGGGGAAAACTCTTTGTTTTCCCCTCAAATGGCGTGGCTCCGCCCCCAGCGTGCGACGTCACTTCCGGGTGACGCGCACGCGGGGGTGGGGTTTCCCCCGGGCCCCGATTCCGGCGCGCCGGGAATCGGGGCTCCGAAACGAGGGATTCCCCGCCCCCCGGCTGCATTTGGCAGCCCTAGTCCTTAGCCATTTCTTGGCCTCTCACAAGTTTGGTTCAGGCTTTTGGGCCTAGTTAAGTTGCTGAAGTAAATGTCACAATAACTTGCAGTTTCAGAGAAAGGAAAGGGATGAGATGAGATGGAGTCAGATGGACTATTGGGCCTGGGAGTTTCAAGGCCAGAGACCTGGAGGGAGTTTTGCACACACATTCCATTTCATTAATGCAAGGAAACCCTTGCTTCATTGTGAATACATGTCAGCTGCAGTAGTACATGGTCACGTGTCTTAGCAACACACCTGATTGGCCAAACAGGATTAGGCCAGCTGCAGGCAGGCATAAAGCAAGACCCCCCCCCCCCATCGAGCCTAATTCATGCTAGTTTGGTGCTTCTGGCCATCTTTTTTGGCTATAGGTTGGGCCTTGCATGGCCAGAACATCTGCTCTGGTATTTTGGACGCTGGAGTTCTATCTGGAGTTCAGTCTGACCAGGTAATATCTGGATCAGAGGACTAAAGCCCAACTAAGTATTCTAGGTTAGCTGTTTAGTTTTATTGTTTTCTCCCTTGTTTTCGCACTGCTCTTATGTGTGTATACTTTTGCGCATTTGTTTTAATAAACCTTATTGATTATACTCCTAGCCCTTTGGTCTCCCAGCGGAGGGTTAGTTTAGAGGGGCTGGTGGAGGCTCATTACCCTGGGGAAAAAACCCTTTCTGGGGTGTTGCCGCCCCAGTCGGAATAACAAGACAGATAACAGTTTGGAAGTAAACAAGGGCCACTTTATTAAGTATTTAACATAACATTGTGGCAAGGGACCAGCTAAGCGAGCACAGAACAGGCAAGGCAGCTGTCATTCCCCTGACCAACCTCCTTGCCCTTTTCTCGGGCAGTTCACCCAGCTCCGGTTTTGAGCCATCGGTCTGGCTCGCGACCGGCAGCCCAGCAAACTGGTCGCCACCTAGGAGCGCCTACCCCTGAAGCCTGACAACTTGCAGGGAGGAGCATACCCTAAGAGGTTCCCAGAGGAGGTGATCACCATTCCCCACCCTGGACCTGAAAATCTGAAGGCAGTTCCTGATGACCCCCTGTTCCCTAATGGGGAAATTGCCATAAGGTGCTCACCGGTTCCAGTTTCTTGCCCTCACCAACATACCAAGTGACCAACCTACTTAACTGCTGACCACCACACCCATCACTTCAATCCACTGCTCTCAGTGCAAGATAGGCAAAAACATCTCCACCCAATCTGCCAATTTCGGGTAGAAGTGAAAAATTCCTACCTGGCCCCAGTTAGGCGACCAGCAAAAGCCTACACTAAACAGGGCGGGAGGGTGGGCAAGCACGAGTCAGCTACTGTTTAGGCGAGAGCGGAGCCCAGAGGTTTAGCCAAGCTGGCTCCGCCCACCCCACCCATGTCATGACGGTGTGCATCATGATTCTGTTGGTGCCCTGGCTCCTCCGGGGTGGCAAAAAAGCCCCCGGACCTCATTGGCTTCGCCAGGAGGCCAGGAACTCCATTTTACTATTGACATTCACCCCAAGGCCTTCTTGTGGGACAAGTGGGTTTTGACAGAAAGTTCTTAGGAAAGCAACATGATTTGGAATCAGAGACAGGCCAGGCCTCATTCTTGCTCAACCCAGTAATAGTTGTCTCAGATAATGAGGCTTTGGAAAGAAGGAGGTTTGAGCCCTGACCTAGCCTGATCTTGTCAGATCTTGGAAGCTAAGTACTTGGATGGGAGACCTCCTTGGAATACTAGCAGTTAGGAGGTGGGGGCAGGGCTTAATCAGCCACCTCTCTGAATATCATCGAGGCCCCCAGTAGGGGTCAGTCACCAGAGGTTGCCATGACTTCCAGGTGCACACAGATTCACGCACATGTGTGCGCGCCCACACACACGTACATATGGGAAGAAGGAAATTTGGGAAAAGAGAAGTTCATTCTTGAATATGTTAAAATAGCTATGACATATCGAGCTGTCAATCGGGACTTCCGGCGGTGACGGCGCAGCGCCCGGACGCGTCTCTCGGAGCCTCCGAGGGCGTCCGTCTCCCGCGCGCTTCTACGGAGTTCCCCGGGGTTCGGGGTTGCTCCGCCCGGTTCTCCTGGAGGGAGACCGGGTGCAGGAGGCTTGGCCGGCCCCCCGTTTCCCTGGCAAGGACGGGGGTGGTACCGGCTTGTCTCGATGCAGGAGTGTCGGGCAGCAAGGACACATGGTCGCCATGTTTCCCGTTCGTGAAAATAACTTTGGGAATCGAGGTGGAAGATGCTGGTTCGGATAAGAAAGAGCGTCAGTTGGATACAACCTTACTCTTCTAAGAACTTTTCTAAGAACTTAAATAGATTTTGAGAGGGTTATCTGTTGGTGACGGCTCTAAAGAGGACAGTTTCGTAAGACAATATGAGTAGGAATAAAATGGAGGCTGCAGCCGTGTGTAAGCAAGTACAAGACGCAATAATTAGTGAGCTTAGGTCTGAACAGTTTCAAAAAAACAGTTACAAGAAGAGCTGAACAAAGCACTCAATTCAGTATGGGATAGACTGTTTAGGAATACACAGTACCCTCCTGCTACAGAGGAAAATAATATAGAGAAATTAACAGAGATACAAGAAAGGAATGAACCGCAGATAGTTAAACTGGGCGGAGAATCAGAGACATGCTTGCAACCACCTGTGGAGGGGAAAACAGGTGAAAGGGGCTCACCGACTACGATGGAACAAAGGGAGACTAAAAAAACAAGTGGGATAAAGTGAATCAACTATGTAAGCCCCCGACACAGAGGTAAAAAGGAAAAACAAAAGAAGAAAAAAGGGAAGAGAGGTTCATTTGATTTTGGATAAAATCTCGGACTCTCTAGCAGATAAAGATCCTTCATTGGGACCTTCCTATTATTTGGAAAGATGGTATCCAATTCCAATTAAATTGGAAGAGATTCTTGAAGGAAATACACAGTCTACAAATTATCGTTATCTTAATCTCCTGAAAGTAAGTTGGTTAATTTAATAACCCCTAATGTAGTATTTGTTGTATTAGTTGTAGATATTTTGTTGTTCATTTAATGTTTATGTTTTTGTTGTATATTGGATGTACGGTGTATTGGAGGACTGTGAATTGAATGACGGTGCAGCATGTTTTTGCACCTTAACGTTTTTATTGAACGTATTTTTGATTGTTGTGAATTGTCGTATAGAAAATCAATCAATAAATAAATTTTTTAAAAAGAAGAAAGAAAAGACTGACATGCTGTCGATCAGTGATGTTGAAGGAGTTGCACTCTCTCTGAAAAAGGAAATTTGCCATTTGGGCATGCTGTTACACCTGTCTTTGTGATAAATGCTAAAATTTCCAAGTAATTAAATTGCAGAATTCACTGCTCATGGACATAGTGATGGCCATGAGCATAAATAGCTTTAAAAGGAATTAGATGAGTTCATGAAGGATAGGTACATCAGTGGCTACTAGTCATAGCTGCTAAAGAGAACATTCAGAGGATGTAAATCTCTGTATACCAGTGCTTGGAGGTAGCATCAGGGGAAAACGATGGTCTCAATGCCGTCTTGTTGGACCTCCAGAAGAACTGGTTGGTCACTGTGTGAGACAGGATACTGGACTAGATAGACCACTGGTCTGATCCAACAGGGCTCTTCTTATGTGTAGACTTTTCTCTGAGAGCCCACATTTTCAGAGTTGAGGTGAGCACTACTCAGGATGAGGCCTTTTGAATGATGGCACCTTGACTAAGGAACTGACCAGGTGTATATTTTTAAACAAATAAATAGTGAAAACCATTGAATAGCAAACAAGTTAAGTCTGTCTTATGTTGAGTCAAGCAGCTGATTTGTTTAGATCAACATTTTCTACTCTGGCTGGTAGCAGTCCTCCAGTGCCTCAGAGTAGTGCATTCCCGAGCAGCTGCTACATGAAACCCTTTTAATTATAAATGCCTGAGATTGAACCTTGGAACTTCTGTATGTTTCAGTTTCAGTTTATTTCTACAGTCCTTAGACCAATCATACAAAAAGAAGTACACCTTTACAATATTCCAAGATTTTAAAATGCATCAGTAAAACATTAAATACAAATTAACTTGACACAGAGAGTATTCTATCTTTCTGTGTTTATACCTCTGAGGATGCCAGAGAGTATTCTATCTTTCTGTGTTTATACCTCTGAGGATGCCAGTCACAGTTACTGGTGAAATGTTAGGTTCTAAATGCCAAGACCACGGCCACACATCCCGGAAAATCTACAGCAACTAAATTAACTTCTGTATGTAAAGTGTGTGTACTGCCACTAAACCACAACCTCTCCCATCATACAGAGAGGCAGAGTGGCAAAGGACCACGAAGAAGAACCCGAAAAACCCTATCAGAGAAAATCAAGGGTTGAAGGTAGACATTTCTAACAATAACATGATATGGAGAAGTTGTGCTTGCCTCTCAAAAATATCTAATTCTTTTCCTCCAGCGGTTCTTTTCTTTTCAATCCATGCAAGCAAGTTTAAAGTGATATTTTATGTTGCCTAAAAATTATCTATATGTCTGTTGCTGTTGTGTAGGAAGAAATAAAAGATATACTTTAATGAGATTTTAAATTTATCCCAGGAATGAAAAGCTTGCACCAAGACCTTCACAAGAGGGATTACTTTCATGTATCATTTAGGAATACACTGGATATTATCTTCATATGTTATCAAAAGGTGTTTTGTTTGATATACTTCAAATTAGTACTTTTTATATATGTGGAGTGGAAGACGTATTACTGGTTGTGTGTTTACATTTTGATTATATGTCAGTTGACTGTGGCTAAAGCTGGCAGAATGAAACCCTTGCATTTTATAAGAAAAATATATTTATTTGTATAGGACAACATACCTCAGCAATATCAGAGGTAAAACTTCCAAGACCTGATGGAAAGACACACACAGAGTGTTGTTGTTACTGTTTTTGCCCTCCCCCATATACCACCCTCATCTATGGATAAGTGCCAGACTTTAAACATCCACACCATTCAGTCCTGGTTTCTCTGGACATCCTTTAGCAGATGCTGTCAACTCATCACCTTTCTTTCATTTGACTCACTCTGCCTTCATGGATCACTGAGTGTTTGCATGTGTGTGTCAAGCAGGAGGACACAACAGCAAAAAGATCGCCCTTCAGAGGTTTGACTTTCCAAGTCCACAACATTGTGAGTCTTTACTAGTCTAGCTCTGCAACCTCTCACATATGGTCAACTTGGGGCTTGTAGGTTTTATGACAAGCCCACATCAGGAGACAGATTCACTGTGTGAGCTGCTCTTTGAAAATGTAAAAGCGCTCCATTTTTAGTGGACAATGTAAGAAAGTTTTTTGGGGAAATGTCTGTGTTCCTTGGTGAGTTTATGCATTGCTAGGCTTCTTCATAGGTGCATTAATACTGAATGAACAGTTTCTTAAATGGCTATCAACCAAATGGCTTAAATATTTCCTGAGATCATCTCCCTCTCCCGAAGGCGAAATTTTAATCTGCTGTTTTGGTTGCCCCGTTCATTTGATAGGGTAGATACTTAGTGCAGTGCTTCTGCAGTTTCCCTGATTGCAGGGTGCACCTTGGATCAAGGGGGTGGGGGTTACTTTCTTACTTTGTATTTTTTGAAAGAAAAAAAGCCCTCTTTAGCCTTTTAAGTAATTCTAGTGATGAGTCAAGAAAAGTTTTACCAATTTCAAACATCACTTAAAACACTGGCATATCGTTCAAATTGATTGTCTTCATTTTTTATTTAATTTTAGATATCGTTATCTTATTTAGTATTTCTAAAGATCTGATGAATTTACCATGTTTGTTTTTTGGAGGCAGTTTCCTAGGGAATCTCTCCTATTGTATGTGCATTTTGCAAATGACACTTCCATTGTGTGGAATGAGTTCCCTGCAGGATTTTGCATTAATGACTACGCAAGCCTCCATACAGGCATATACAAAGGTCCATGGAGCTCTGACACACAACAAGAAGCTCCCAAGGTGGAAGTAGGTATCCTCATTAATTGAACACCAGGGACCACTGTTCCTGCCATGTGCACTCAAGGATGGACTCCTGCAGTGGAATGAATGGTGAAACTCCTGCTTGTGAGGGGTTTCCATGTGCTCCCCATGATGCTTTGGGGAGACCTGGGTCTTTGCAAATGTCTAGTTTGTCCTAGAAATGCAATAGTGCAGAATACTAATAATCTGGCCAGCATCAGAAGTAGAATACTGCCTAAAATTTATGTGTTTCAGAAGTGGGACAGGAGGCCTGTTCATCTGCTTATTAGGGACTAGAATAAGTGAATCTGTATGTGAATTTATTGTACAATATTTTGGAGTTTTGCGAGATAGAAAGATCAGAGTAGGGATAGAAGTATGCTTCTCTGTGTGTGAATGGTGGTAGAGGTGAGCATTTAGATTTCATTCGCTTCTGTTTGCAGCATGGCTGTTGGTAAAAAAATTATCTGTGAGGTGGGGATTTCCATGCTGTTGAGAGAATCTTTTAAAATCTGTCCCGTGTGGGCCTTCTAGATCTTGGAGGGAGTACTCATATGAGAGTGCTATACATGCCAGTGCTTGTATCTACACAGGCATACCATGTGGGAATGAAGGCTTTCTTACAGCTGTATACAGCTGTAACATGGATGTTATTTTCAGTGGGAACTGCATAGTAAGAGACCTCGGGTATCTTTTTTTAAAAAAATGGTTGATTGTAGACTTGGTCTTCACATCTCCTTTCTTCAAATACTTTAATCTGACCTTGGTACTGCAGGTCATGTCAAAAGATTTTATAAAAGGTCTCTTCCCTCACCAACAATCTCATGCAAAGTAAGTGAGTTCCCCCCCCCCTCAAGAACCTTTCTCAAGGGCTGATTTCGCACTAGAACTGCCTCGTTGTTGCGCCGCTGTTTGCCCCGATACTATTGGTCAATCCGAAGCTGTGGGGCTACATTTGACCCGTGGCTTCGCCCCATTTCCTCAGTTTCATGATCCTCAAAAAACAGGATCACGAAACTGCAGGGGAAATCGGGTGAAGCCGCGAGTCAAAATGCAGCCCCGCAGCTTCGGGTGTGAAATTGACCAATAGTATCGGGGCAAATGGCGGCGTAACATCGAGGGAGCGCTAGTGCCAAATCAGCCAAGGTATCTCATGAAGGAAGCTTTGATTCTCAATAGTTTATACCCCCCCCCCCAATTTTGATGGTCTCTAGGGTTTTGTTGGACTCAAATCTAGCTGTCTTTCCCTGTTTATTTACTGAGGAAGATGTGATTTTAATGAATACAGAAAACTGTTTTTTCCCCATTGTGAAATATCTCTTACATTTTTATCCAAAACTTTTTCTGAGGTAACTGGGCAGTGTGCATGGTTTTCCATTCCTACATTTCATATATTTTAAAAATTATAGTATTTGAATGACCCTGTACTTCCTTCTAAAAGTGATTGACTCTGTAAACTGTAAATTTTGTTAAAGGTTTATAGCATGATATCAGAGTATGGTCTGACATTTATGTTAAATTGAAATATGAGGAAAAGGCAGAAAGGGTTTCCATGGGATTTTTTTTGGAGAGAATGTTTTAACATATTATTTCATATATAAGCTGGTAATTCTTTGGTAATTGACAGTCGTTTTAAAAAAATAGGCACTATAAAGGAACAAAAGCATGAGATTCTTGTTTATGAGTACATCAAGGTCATTTTGGGATCTCTTCTTTTGCTATCTTTTTGTTTCTGAGTTCATATTCAATCCCCCCCCCCCAGCAGCCTCCTAGAGGAGGTGGCCTTCTGGAGAGCTTGTACAGAGGGACTGTTTAGGTAAACATTTGGGTCAGGAGCTCTTTGTTTGCTGATTTGAGGTTCAATCCTGCCAAAAATTCCCATGCACAATGAGTGGGATTTTCACTCCTTTTCCTCTTTGGTATCAACCTCTGACTCCCCCCTCCAAGCTAAGCTATTCCTGGGGGGGGGTCCCCATCCCACAGGTGCAGCATTCCGGGAGCATCTTGGGCAGCATCTGAAGGAAGGATCCAAGGAAGCTGTGCTTCCACAGATGGAATTCCTTCCATATGTGGAAATTTTAGGCAGGATCATTCTTTGTTAATAGTTTTATTTATTTTATGTTTATTTCTTCTATTGTTACCCACGTTGTTTTCCAGCTATGTTGGAAGGTAAGTAGGACTAAAAATATTTGGATTAAGTTTTAAATAAAGGCAAGGGAATTTAGAATGGTACTGACTTTGCATGTTGTTGTGCAGTCATACTCCAGAAAGGTCTAGAGGAGGTTCATGTAAATAAGTTGATACAGAAGATGTGTTTTTTTTGTGAGTATTTGTGTGTGTGCACCTGAAAATCATGGTTGGCTTCTGGCGACCCCTAGTGGTGCTTGGATATTTCTGAGAGGTGGCTTGCTATTGCCTGCCTCTGCATCCCGGCTCTGGTATTCCTTGGAGGTCTCCCTTCCTAGTACTTGCCAGGGGCGGCTCTGCTTAGCTTCCAAGATCTGACGAGACCTTGGCTATCCAGGTCAGGGCGATACACAATATGCTTGTGCTACATGTGTATGCAATTTTATAGAAGATCGAGTTAAAAAAAACCTTTTGCTTTTTGCTGTGTGCATAGAAAACATGAAATTTAAAGAGCCACAATCCATTAACTGCTAAGATCCACAATGGTTTCTGGAACATCAAAAGCAACTATAACAATAATAATTGAAAAATGTGAAGTAATAGCAAGCAGGTTTGCATTCAGTATAATGATTAGATAACTAAGGGAAAAGCAGCAATTATGTGTTCCTGGACCGCACTGGAGGTGGAAAGCACAAAAAGCTTATGCTATGACTATGTATTATTGCAAACATAAAGCTTGATATTTATTTTGCACTTAAAAGTTTGAATAGTCTGGCTAACAGAAATAGGCGATTTAATACATGTTTTGAAGTGCATTAAAATGTATACAGGACAAATCTCTGTTTTATAGGCTTTCAGCAAAGTAGTAAATTTGCTCTGCAGGTGTAATTCATAACAAATTTGCATAATATTTATGTGGGGCTTTCATTGTGCCAGTTCATTTCCCATATGATTGTCACTTCTCCATTATGTATCTTCGGTGGAAGCGTATGGGGAGAAAGGAGAAAGGAATGACAGATGTAGAAAAAGTGAAGAAAAAGTACAAAATACTGGGTGATTGTTTGTGCTGCATGAAAGCATAAAGTGCTTTTGCATTGGATTCCTCGGTGTTGTTACAGGAGAGAATGGCACTTACAGTACCATCCTAAGCAGAGTTACATCATTCTAAGCATATTGACTGCAATTGACTTAGGAAGGTGTTGCTCTGTTTAGGATAGGGTTGCCAGGAGTTGGGGAGGGGACTTACCAGGAGCAGCAGGGAAGCCCATCCAACAACAGCAACATGTATACATCACTGTCCATGTGACCCAGAAGTGATGCTACCACTTCTGGTACACAAGGGTGACATTCTGGTATTTGGGCAAAAACTCTATGGTAAATTTGGCTTCTACCATAGTTTTTGTCCAAATACCAGAGTGTCTTTCCCCCCCAACATCCCGGCAGTGGTAGTGTCACTTCCTGGTCACATGGGCAGTCATGTAGGCACATTGCTGCATGTGGAAGGATTTTCCATCTTTTTCAGGGTAAGTTCTCTCCCCCTTGCCAGCCAGCTGATCAGCAGTGGGGATGTGGGCTTAACATTGGGGGACCCCCACCTCCACCAGGGGGCCTGGCAACCTTAGTTTAGGATGGCATTGATAATCAAGTCATGTTTGCATGCATTACAAAATTATAGGCTTGGGAACTTGGAACATAACTGATAATCCTGCTATCTCTTTTGTTTTTTTAAAAATACACAGCACATTTAAGAAACTCCAAATTTCAATTTAGAAGAAGAAGAAACTCCAAATTTCAATTTAAATATTTGTTTATTCATTTTGTCATTTTTTATTTTAGCTATTTATAGGTTGCTTTTCCATGTAAAGACATCTGTGATGAGGCTTCTGGACAAAACATTCAATGCAACTTCAAATCCAAATTAAAATAATATGATGTTGCAAACTAGAGAAAACAAACTTAAGCAGGAGCAGCAGAATAAAATACTCCTATAGATACAGCAGAGTAAACAGACAAATCAACCAAAGGCACAGTGAAAGTCTTAAACTGCCTTTGGAGTTTGAATAAATATGGGTCCATCTGAATTTCCTGAAGAAAAACATTCTAGAGCAGTGGTGTCAAACATGCGGCCCGGGGGCCAAATCAGGCCCCCGGAGGGCTTCTATCGGGCCAGGATTGGAACTGGCTGTCTTCTGCTTCTTCTTCCAGTTCTGCTGCTGCTGCATCATCGTAGGTTTGCAGCTTACAGATATACACCTGAACAGCAGAATCAAGCTTGGAACAGCACAGACATTTTGATGCAGTAATTCAGATCAAGAGGTGTCAGTTATCAGTCACTGTTAAATAAACAAAATATTGCAAGAGTGCTAATGTTTTAAGCATGTTTTTATTTTAAGTTAAAAAACCTTTGTGTTTGTGTCCTTTATAATGTTTATATCTCCGCTACCTGGCATTACATTTTATGACACACATGGCTCGGCCCAACAAGGTCTCATTTATGTCAGATCCGGCCCTCATAACAAATGGGTTCGACACCCATGTTCTAGAGCTCTGGGGCTTCTACACTAGTGAACTCAGTTCTTTTGGGGACTAATTTGGCCTCCAAATAAAATAGAATATTTAGTAGGGCCTCATTGGTAGACCTCTATTGCTGGGGTAGTTTATATGTGTGGAGGCATTCCCTCAGATATTCATTACCCAGACCATTTATTTATTATTTTGCTTAGCACGTTTTTATGCTGCCTTTCCTCCAGAGGCAAGTGCACGTCATTCTCCCCCCTTCTATTTTATCCTCACAGCAACCATGTGTGGTGGAAAGTGTGTGACTGCTCCACAGTCACATAGCATGCTGTATGGAAGAGTGGAGATTTGAATCTGGATCTCCTGGATGCTAGTTTGATACCCCCAACTACTACACTGTGCTTTCAGCATCTTAAGGCTTTAAAGGTTAAAATTAGCCTCTTGCAATGAATTGGCCGTTTCAAGATAGGTAGTAGAAAGCCTGGCTTGAAGCCTTCAGCAGTTAAACTGTACAATTTTGTATCCACTGAAGGGTCTGAATTGTCTTCAAGAACATCCCTACATACAGCACAGTGCAGTACTCCAGTGCATATATGAAACTGGCCAGGTTTGAAGAGGACGGATAAGAAATTTCATTAATTGTAAGAGAAGGACTTAACTGCTCTACAAAGCTTCTTATTCTTCCCTATGACTAGAATAAACACAAAAAATGTGGATTTTGGGTGTGTGTGTTTAAAAATACACCTTTAAAAACATGTAGCTTAGGTCATAGTGCAAAAACTGGAAGCAAAAGGATTTAGAATGCATTGAGTAGGTAGCAGAAAGTCACCAGCTGAGGAGGATCTGATTTCGTGTTTCCACTGTTAGCACCATTTTGTCACCACTGTGGGAATACAGCAGTTAAAAGTTCATGGAAAAGAGTCTTTCTAAATCCCATCTGTGAAATCTCTCTGTAGAGAACAGAAGTATTTACCACTGTGCTAACATTCCAACCCCAAGCTTCTCACCATTATATTCATTTTTAGGGGTTGTAACCTGCTTATAAACCGGAAATACAGTAGATCTGTACACTTGAATTGAGACAATAAATACCTCACAGTATTGTACTGCTATTGCTGATTGAATAAAATGTTAAATCTTTTAACTCTTGAGTAAATTTACAGCATATTTCAAATCCTGGATTTCCCCCAGATTAGGAAGGTTCAGTTTAATAGCTAATAATTATAGCCTATTCAAACTTGAAATAATATGTACGGAACATGATGGGAGAGAAAGTAGTAGCTGAAGGTGTCCTGATCTACTTGTGATCAATTTAAAGTTGATACAGAGCATTCACATGTTTAAGTTGTTAACTGTATTTTGTACATGGATATATGAGTGTCCTGTAAATAAAAATAAGGTAATATTGGAACCACTACAGAAGGTGAGAGATTGAGGGCAGGTTCAAACTTGTGTAAAGGTTGGAATGGAGATAGTTTGCCACAGTTTGGACACCAGTCTTAAGAAGGAAATTGGATGTGGTAGTCGTGACAGGGTCTGTAGTGGCAGAAAGGCCACTGATGAGATTTGGGTTTCCTTGGTTAATGGTCTGAATGCTGATTCTAGATGAAAGAGAAGCCATGTTCACAAGTTACAGTAAACATATGTTCAATGTGTGTACAATGTACTGTTGATATTTCTTACATGTGTTGAGTGATTCTCATGTTATACTCAATGCATGATACGTGATTTAAATTCCACATTTACCCATGCACTGGTCTTCAGTTTCATTTGTAAAGTGATTGCACATTAGTTTTTTCTTACAAACAGATTTATGCAGATTTATGTATGCACAGGCAAGATGGACTATGAACAGGGCTTGAGCTTTATTGGATGCCTGTGCATCTCAGTTAACTTAATCTGAATCAAGCATGGTTTTGCTTCCAGTACCCCTTTTCTGTGGTGGCCAGAGACGTGGAGGGAAGTCTCGGGTGGAATGCCGCAGGGCTCGGTCCTAGGCCCGGTGTTGTTCAGTGTTTTTATAAATGACCTGGAGGAAGACATAGAGCGGATGCTTATCAAATTTGCAGATGACACGAAGCTGGGTGGGATTGCTAATTCTGAAGAAGACAGAGTCAGGATTCAAAATAATCTAGATAGGCTGGAACAGTGGGCTGAGACAAATAAAATGAATTTCCATAGAGAGAAGTGCAAAATCCTACACTTAGGTACAAAAAATCAAAGGCACAGATATAGAATGGGAGGTACTTGGCTTGACAGCAGCACATGTGAAAGGGATCTGGGTGTTCTGGTTGATCACAAGCTAAACATGAGCCTGCAGTGCAATGTGGCTGTGAAGAAAGCTAATGCAATCTTAGGATGCATTAACAGAATCATTATGTCCAGATCACGGGAGGTGGTAGTTCCGCTCTATTCTGCTATGGTCAGGCCTCACCTGGAGTACTGTGTCCAGTTTTGGGCACCACATTTTAGGAAGGATGTTGACAAGCTCGAGCGTGTCCAGAAGAGGGCAACCAGGATGGTGAGAGGATTTGAGTCCAAGTCTTACAGGGAAAGGCTGAGGGAGTTGGGTATGTTTAGTCTGGGAAAGAGAAGGCTTAGAGGGGACATGATTGCAGTCTTCAAGTATTTGGAGGGCTGTCATGTAGAACATGGAGCAGATTTATTCTTTCTTGATCCGGATTGCAAGACTAGATCTAATGGGTGGAAATTACATGGGAGTCATTACCGGCTAAATATCAGAAAAAACTTCCTAACTGTAAGAGTGGTTGAGCAGTGGAACAGTCTGCCTTGGGATGTGGTGGATGCTCCTTCACTGGATGTTTTCAAGTGGAGGTTGGACTACCATCTTTCGGGTATGTTGTAGGGCTATCTTTTGGCTATGCTCCTGCAGAGTGCAGGGGGTTGGACTAGAGGACCTGCAAGGTACCTTCCAACTCTAACATTCTATGATTCTATGATTCTATTTGCTGAAACTTGGAGGCAAGAGGTCTGAGCCTCAAAGATGGAGTTAACAAGGATGAAATGGAGGCAGCATGGCAACATGGACACTGTCCCAGCCTGCAGTTAAACATGTGGAGGCTTGGACAATGTTAGCTCATGAATTTTCACCAACCCAGCACATTTAATATACATATCTGAAGTGTAAAAAGCTACTGAGGAAGAAGTTGAACTCATGTAAAATCCTCCCCTGGTTGCATTCAGTTACTGGGTTGATAGGAAATTAATATACTTGACTCTGCGTCTTTGGGTTGAAAAGTATTTCTCTTTGTGCTTTGGAACCATGGCTGAGTGATGGTCAACAAATCTGCAAACTTCTTTAGCAAGTGGATGCCTCTGCTGAACTCTTCCTTGTATGCAGATGTTTTGCAACTTTTGTGTGCTTTAACTCATGCAGAGGATAAAATATTGGCAAATAAACAGAAAAGGGTTCAACTTCATTGTGTAAAAGACTACTGAGCCTATCATTTTAGTAGGTAACTATCAATTCTGAATATTGAAGAATGTATAAAATGTTATTTTGTACATGCATATTTGCAGAAAATTAAGTCTGGCTTGGCATAGTTAATGTTACTTGGAACCATTCAGCTACCTTTATTTCCTTATCACCTCAAAGACTCTGCTCTTTTTTATTCTTTAATTCAAATTACTTTAATATGTTATTACTATAACCTTTAGGGTCTCGCTTGTATTTCTGTACACATAAAAGTCCTATATTTAGAACCACTCTTAGAAATCTTGTATTGACAAATGTATTTGTGAGCAAGAGGTTGTAAGAGGGCTGTATGTGTTATGAAATAAATAAGCTTTTAGCTATGCATCAGGATAATGTATACTTTTAGACTGCGTCATTATTTCTTTTTTTGCCCTTTTAAAAATTACTACATGGAGAGAACCTTTCCCCCCCTTCATTTCTGAAAAACTGCAAACACTGTAAGAGAATGATTGCTGTGGATAATTTAATGTTTAAATTGTTTGATTGCAAACTAAACTTTCTAAAAACATTTAGCACCATAAAATCATAGTTATACATTAAGTTCAATGATGCTAAGCTGTAGATTCTCCTAAATTTATCTTGTTTTAATGTTGAATAGCTAAGAAAAACAAATTACCCTTTAAAAACAGTACGTTTGTATTTTAGTGAGTACTTTGGATGACAGTGGTGAATATTCTGTGTGTGTGTGTTGTGTGTGTGCATGTGTGCTGCAAAGGCTCATGGAGCAATATTGCACAGTGTTGTTATTAACATAACAGATGCTATGTGATGTTTTCAGAATGCTGGAGATGTAGTATGAGCAAGTTATTTGTAGTTTCAAAGAATTTGGATAGCGTTAACACGGCACAAGACTAGAAACCTCCTTGAACACTGTATTGCAAGTGGACAAAGACTCAGTTCCAGTGCATTTATTAGGCCCCTGCTGTAGGAGCAAGAAACAATAAACCATCTTTTTTAAGTTAAGAGATTTTGGAACAAGTTCCTATAATAAATCCTGGGTTTAAAAAGAGTAGAACGTGCTATAGCTCTAAAGTTGTTTATTCATCTGGAATGTATTAGGATTCTGATTAATAAGAAGACATCTGCAGTTTTACATAAAAAGCAGAAAAGACAGTTTGGCAATTGTAAATGGAAAGGGGAAAAGAAAATGCCAGATCTTCTGCAATACTGTTTTGCAGCTTTTATTTTTACAGATTATTGCACTTTTACCAAAAGAAGGGGAGGTGGATTGATACAGAATCATCCTTATCCTTCGCCATCCATCAGTTCCCTTATTTTTCTTTATAAAATAAACCTTTAGGGAAAAATTGGTCTTCAGGAAAGATAATATTTATGGGTCCCATTCTGCTGCTTGACCACACCAGCAAGCCCCTTTGCCATCGCCCGATCTCTGCCAACAACCGCCCCCCACCACAGTCTCTGGGGGGGGGAGGAAGGAACCCCATAACATTTCTGACTGTTGAACTGCAACTCCCTGTGAGATATTTAGCCTCCTCCTAGCCTATTTCCCCTTCATCCTTTTTCCTGTTCAACTGTTCTGCTAATATGTGTTTGGATCCATTGCAGAGCTAGACTCTAGAAATGCTTCCCAAGCGCCCAGTCTCTCAGGGGCTCTCTTGAGACTCAAGGGCCAGTCACTGCGTTCTAATGTTCAGTATATAGACCCAAGCTTAAATTTGGAGCTAAAAGTGCAGGACAGACTCACCACCCTATGAACATAATAGGCTTATTCAGGCTTTCGAGTTTCCCCCTCCTCTCTCCCACAGTATGACCTTTCTCCTATATTCCTTGCTTTTGTATTCACCTAAGGCAACAGCCTTAAACTTTGTGGGGAGTTTTTTGTTTAATTTTTGGTGAGCTTTTCTAAGTCAATGAAAGAAATGTTTGCACTTTCTTAAGGCTAATGAAAACAAATCAGAAGGCAGGGGATTTAGCTGGTGGTCCAGCCTCTGATCCCAGTTCTCAGGGTAGGCCATTACACATGTTACTTTTTAAAGGGGTGCACTTTTTAGCTGTTTTAAGTGCACACCTAAACAACCAACCCTGGTGTACTGAGTAGTTGCTGGTTAGAGGTAGGTTATAGCTGAATGCTGCTGTGTTCCTAGCCAGGGAGTCATGTATCATATATCCCCAAGTTCTGAGTGCCTCGAACATCCTAAAGGATCTTGTGCTCTTATTCATGAAAACATGGAACTTAGAGCTCCTTAGAGTGTTACCATAGTTGCACAAGAGCTCCTTTTCTGTGATCATTTAAATAATCCAGGCAGGAGGGCAGAGGCAAATTGATTCCCCCCCCCATCCCTGGATCATATTCTGTTATAGGGCATTTGGCCGCTGCTGATGTGGCTGGATCATTTAAGTATTAATCCAGTCATATAGGAGCTACTTAGGGGAAAGCAGCTACTATGCAGCCAGGGTAACAGAAGTCCTTCTTTCTCTGTGGTGTATTTATCTGATTCAAGGGGAAAACTCTAGCAAAAATGATGGGTGATTTTAAAAACTTGGCTCAATATAGCATGCATCCCATGGTGTTTTCATCATAAAGATGTGGAAAACAATTTTTCTAAGAACAACATCATTTTGACAACAAATAGGGTTTTTATTTGTTTGTTAACTTAATAGCTTTTGAGTGGAATACAGCATAATCAGTTCTTTACATGCTATATGTCAGAACATCAATTTAATCTAAGAAGCTATGCTCCTTTTTTGATTCTTAAATCATTCATAAATCAGACTCCCCAATAAACATGGACTTCAAAAATTATTTACAATCTAAAAGTTGAATTTGCATTTGGCACCGTGTATAGTATGCTGCAGTAATGTTCGGGAAGCTGTCTCTGTAATGAAGTTTTATGAAATAGATGCATCTCATCATTTTAACACTAGTTTTATTAAGCATTCCAGGGTTCAGCAAATGCTACAGCTTAAGGGGCTTCCAGTGTGTTCTGGAATTGCTGACGACAGTGCACCTGCATCACAGGTTTAAGTGCAGAACTGAGCCCAGAATCTCTTCATTCGTAAGGGTGAAGCCAGAGGATAAAGACCTACCAAATTTTAGGAAGAAACCATTCATTTTGGGAAGCAGCTAATAAAGAGCCTTGCTTGGCCAGAGAGCTTCTTTATTACATAGCATGGTCTTTTCAGAAAGCAATGGCTAAATCAGTAAGATTTTTTAAAAACTAAATTTTATGTTAGCTAAAATAAGAACACTGTCAGCAATATTGTGGACAAATTGGTGCTCATTGGAAAATGATTAGGGATACAGGTAAACAAAGGTTATTGCTTAAATGCGGGGTGTTGTCAATTAATTCTTAAAAGCTGGCAATTCTGACTGGCTGGAAACATTATCATTTCAACAAAGAGAGTGATAATGTTAATTCTGTGCCAAGACAGTTCTTCTAGCAATTCATCAGCATTCTATTCAACAAGAAGAAGATAGTTGCCAAAAATTATTACAAGCAGTGAGAAATAATCACTTTAAATAATTAGATGAATGTGTACTGTTTATAGGTAACCGAGGCCTTTATGTTTAGGAACAAACTTAAGTATTCAGAGGTAGTATAACTTCTGATTACCACATTCTGGAGACAAAGGATAGATGTGCATTATCTTCCTGTTTCTGAGCTTTTATTTAGTATATTGTCGGCAACTCCTGGTGACATAGTGGTCTGTGTGCTGCATCTAAGGGAAGTTTCCAGTTGCTCTTTGTGATACAGCATGGTTGAGGATCTTCTGTTCATAATTCTCACTGGTATGACTATGACATATCTGAAGTAACAAGTTTCAAAGTTAGATAATTGACAAAAACGAATGTAGCATCAGTAACACACCAGAGGCAGGGTCAGTCCTGGGTAGTATTTGGATGGAAGACCTTCAAGGGATACCTGGCTCATGACACAGAGGCAGGCAATGGCAGGCCACCTCTGAATGTCTCTTGCCTTGAACACCCCATGGGGGTTGCCATGAATCAGCTGAAATTTGATGGCACTTTCTATCAACAACACACCAGAGGCATTCTGGGAGGTGTCAATATTTACAAATGATAAGAGATAGCTTAATATAGAGTATAAGAGGAAGACCCACAAAAAAATAGGAGGACAGGAAAATCACCCTCATAGCCCCCACATCATCCTGTCATCATCTCCTTGCCACCTCCAGTATTCTCGCATCATTTTGAATTGCTGTGATGGTCTAATATATTTTTACAGTGCCTGTGCATGTATGTCTACTTTTAGGAACCGGGGGGGGGGGCTATCCTCAAATTTTGAGTTTAACACTGGGACCAGTTCTTAGTTATTAGGTACAGTGATTACTTTGGAGGCTAAAATGTCATTTTGTTCATTATTCTAGAGCAGACATGTCAAACATTTGGCTGGAACAACCTATCCGGGGCTCTTATCCAGCCCTTAAGCAAGTGCCATGTGTGCAGAACGCCGAGGGTCAGGGGCAGAGGAGGCCCGCTGAGTCTGGTTAGCTGGAGCCTGTTAACCTGTTGACCCAAATGTGCGTGGCTCTTCTCCTCCCTCCCTCAGCAGCACAGGAGGATTAAACAAGAGGTGAAGCTGAAACATATACATACTCCTTTCTGCATACAAGCTTCCTGCATACAAGCGCCACCATATGTAACAGTCTGAATAGAAGGGGGGGGGGGAGGCAAAGGTGAAGGACAGGAGCAGGCATTCAGAAAAGCAGGCTGGGTTTGCACATGGCAGAGGCAGGTGCTGGATGGTAGTCTGTGCGCTTGCACATGGTGAATAATATTTTGGGTGGTTGGATAATGCCATAGAGCTGGCAGGAAATAAAAGTCCGCAAAAGGCAATTAAAGTGGAGCTGACATCTTTGGAGAGTGTAAGTGCTTGAACTTGCTTGAGATTCTGGGGAGCATTGCAGTTCCTCTTGTGGTTCAAGCTTGTTTCTGAATTTGGGACTTTGAGAGAGGGAGGTGTGTTCCCCTGGTTGATGCCACTTGGCCACTTGTCTTTGGCTGCTGCGCCTGTGGCAAAGAAATGCAGCAAGTCATGCTCCAGCTCATCAGAAGCTTCTGAAACGTGTTAGTCCTTAAAGAGCCATGAGAGTCTCTGGTTGTTGCACCTTGATTGTCGGGCAATAGCTTTCTTTGCTGTGCAACACTTCTTGTGCGTATTTATTTTATTTATATCCCACCCTTCCCGCGAAGGCAGGCTCAGGGCGACTTACAGTCTAAAAATACATTATACCAATATTAAAACAGATAAAACAGTTAAAACCACAACAAAATGCAAAGTGCTAGCAGTGCAAGTAAACAATGGTGGCATTCTTTCGGCATCCAGTTATAACAATCGCCATATTCCAGGTTCCTTACCAGGCTATCAGATATCAAGCAAAGGGTTGGTTAGTTCGGTGCTGAGGGGTGTAGGTCACAGTCAGTGGCAAAATAACTCTGGTATCTGGCATTACATTTTAGGACACACATGGCCTGGCCCGACAAAGTGATAAATATATCAGATTGAGCCCTTGTAACAAATGAGTTCCAACACCTGTCTAGAGAGTGGCTCAAATGCACAAACACAATTTCTTGAAAAAAATTCAGTAGGTCCCAATGACTCATTGAGTCATTGAGGTGTCTGTCTTCCCATTGTGCAAGAAGTCCTGTATAATATATAATACTAGAATTATGAGAGAGGTTGTCTGATGTAACCTACCAGTCCAGGTACTGCCATGATACATTTTGTGTTATCTGCTAATCTTGTTAATTTTCCACAGTCACTTGTGATTCAGATATAGAGTGGGAAAGAAATGAATCACTAGATCAGGAACTTTAATGGTGGTAATAACGTTGTGAGATGAATTGTGCAAGAATTAGAAATTGACTCAAGCGTTTACTTGAAATAGCAGCCCTTTCCCCCCGCTTCTTGCTTATCTGTTCTAACATGGTAGTCAGGTATGCTGATGTTGTCATTCTCCTTCTTTGCAGAGTAATATATAAGTCTAAACCCTAGATTTGAAAATACCCTGTGTATTATTTGTACAAATTAGGAGGAAATCAGGTCTCCTTTGTCTTCTACCTGGAATAAGTAATTGGCTGGACAGGTCCTTACGGTGACCCTATCATGCAACACTTGGGAGCTTTGCCACCAGTTGTAGGCAGTGCTCTAGCTGAGCTGACATGGTGAGATCTGAAATAACAGACTCCCCAGTCACTTCCTTATAAGCAAGGTTATGGACAAAACAGGGTCTAATTGTCAAAGGGGATGTTTTGCACACAGTACTTGAGTTGACATTTACCTCAATGTTTTTCAAAAGCTGAAATTAGCGATCTGGAGGTTTGGAAAGTATCTCCAAGTGAGCTGCACAGATCATCTGTATATAAATAATCATTGTCTTCATCAGTACAACACAATGTAATAGAAACGACCATCATGTCATATTATCTCATTTTGTTAACTTATTCCTTGGCATCTTGTTAAGGTTGAAGATTTGTGTTGCCTAGATGCACATGGTCATTTGAGAATGGATATGGTGCAGCATTTAAGGACATTGTCTTTTGATGGAAGAATTTATTTATTATTGTTTTTTATAGAGGACCAGCTGTGTGCAGGATGCTTCCCCGGTGATCCAGGAGTGGGGCAGTCCTCCAGACTCCTTACTCCTGGGAAACAGCTCCTTGCCTCCAACTGCAGGGCCGGCAGACTCTTTCGTCATGGAGAGGGGAGTGGCTTGTGCTCCTGCATCCCAGTCTATCCGGCCCTGCCTTTCGAGCAGGACGTTAGCGGACTGTGTTCCTGTGGAGCACACGTGGAGAAGAATTACAAAGAGAAGCGCCAAGAAAGGGAACCTAAGGGGCTGTAGCAGGTAGAGATTTTTTCCTCCCTGAACTACCCAACCCCCCCCCTTCGGTGTCAGTGACTGCTTCTAAGAATTTTGGCGTACGTGTACGGGGACCTGGGTAATCCCCGGGGAACAGCAACGCTGCATAGTTGCCTCCCGCGCCTCGCTCCTAGCGGGGGGGGGGGCTAGTTGAGCGCGCTCCCTTTTCCTGGTCCCTGCCTTTGGGCTGTAGGCTCTGGAGGGCTGCAGTGGAGGAAGGTGCCTTTGGAGGGACAGACGCGGCTGTGGCAGAGTCTGGGAGAGGCGCACCAATGACTGGCTCCTTTTCCTTCTTCCTGTGCAGCTTCCAGGGGCGTTGAGTGTTCGGAGAGCTGGTCATGGAATCGGAGGTGGTAAGAGATCCTCTGATTGGGGGGGGGAGTTATATCCTTCCTCCCCCCCCCCCCGAATTTTCCCTTGGGGTCACTGGCTGCCTGCAATTAAACTGCAGGGAAGCCTGCTCAGAAGCACGCCTGTTTGGAGGGTGTGTAAGGTGATGCTGGCCTTGTGCAGGGATCTTTTTCTCTATCCTTTCTCCCCGGGTTTTTTTTCCCTTGGGCCATTCAGGAGTGAGAGGTTTCGTTTTCCCCTGCATTATCCCGGGAAGCTCTCCTTTTTTCTGGATTACAGCAGGGGGAGGGGAAGAGAGAAAGGGCAGGAGGCTGCACTCTGCAACAAAGTGTTACTTTCATTTTTGCAGAGGCCTGATCAACATGGCTGCTAAGGCTGGAACTTCCTCCAACCAGGAAGTATAGGAGACTACATGCCAATTTGAGTTGCCTGACTCCCCTAAGGCCCCCTTTACTCAAATGACAGAGAATCCAGGAGAGAAAGCTCAAGCAAATGTTCTCTCTTGGATGAAATCTGAAATGAAAAAGGAGTTTAGGGCTCTATGGCAGGAATCCCACAACTTTAATAAAGCTGGATTCCTCTCAGGGTCCAGGAGGTTCTAAAAGACACAGTTCCAGTGATATGGATAGCCCCATTTCCAGTAAACAACAAAAAAGAAGTTCTAAGTCTCAAAAGGATCTCATAGCAAGTGAGGCAGGCTCAGACCCTGATTCTGATGGTTCTGATTCTCCCAAGGAAGAGGGGAAGTTATCAGACGAGGAAGAAGAAATTGTGCCAGTGGTGCAGTCAAGGCTTTCCCTCAAGAACTTTACAATAAGCTTTTGCCCAAGGTCATTAGAACGCTGGAATTGTCTTACACTCCCAAAGAGCATGAGGAGGATGACTCTTGAGTTTACCACTGGGTCAGACAAAGCCATCCCCAAGACTCATAGTAAACCAACAGGGGTTCCTTTACCAGCAGCTTTCTACAAAGTGATGAAAGCTGAGAGGGAAAACCCTGAAAAACCAAAAGCCACACATTCTGTTTTTGTAAAATTATATTCTCTCATTCCAGAGGCATCAAAGAAACTCAGACTGCCAGTTGTAGATGATCCTATTAATAACTTGGTATCTACGTCGGTGCTTCCAATGGGAGCTGAGAGCTGATGGACTTCCAAAGGAAAATAGTGATAAGAGGATTGAGCAGGCCTTGAGAAAGGATTTTGAAGCCTCTGCTAATGCCCTCAGAGCATCAGTGACAGGTTCCTTATTCGCTAGGGCGGCCTACACATGGGCCTCAGATTTGGCTAAGGCAGACAGCGGCATTCCAAAGGACCTCAAGGATGAGCTGAAGAAAATCCCTTTGGCCACGGCTTTTGTGGCAGATGCCACTCTCGATTCTGTGCAACAGTCCGCGAGAGGAATTGCTTGCAGCGTCACAGCTCGACGGAATACTTGGCTGAGGAGCTGGGACGTGGACCCCTCTGCACGAACTAAGGTTGCAGCAGTGCCGTTTAAGGGCACTAACCTCTTTGGAGAAGGCCTCGAGAAGTACCTTGTGGGAGAACAAGGATAAAAAGAAGGTTCTCCCTTCCAAGAAGAAAGAGAGCAGAGATAGACGTCGCTCTCAGCCCTTTCGTGACAGTAGAAGGGAGTCTAAACCGACATATGCTAGGTCCTTTCGGGACAGATGGCAGCCAAAGCCCAAGGATTCGAGAGCTCAGTCCTTCTCCTCTAAACAGCGCCAGAACACCAAGGGTCCAAGAAAGGGAACCTCGGCATGACTATGCCGAACAAAGAAAGAATAGGAGGTTGTCTTTTAGAGTTTGCACAAATTTGGACGGAATCCATTTCGGACAGGTGGGTTCTAGAATCAGTGTCCCTAGAGTTCCACTCCTTGCCTCAGAATCATTTCATGGAGATCCCAAGAAAAAAGTCAGAAACAAAACACGCTTCACTGCTCTTGGCAATTGCTCATCTGATAGAAATAGGGGCCATAGAACAAGTTCCGATCTCAGAGAGGTCTCACGGAGTTTATTCTACCTTGTTTGCTGTTCCAAAGAAAAGTGGAGAGGTCAGAGCGATTCTGGACCTCAAATGGTTGAACAAATGGGTAGTCACCAAGAAATTCAAGATGGAGACAGTGAAGTCGATTCTAGCGGCCATACAAAAGGGAGACTACATGGCTTCAATAGACTTATTGGAAGCGTATCTTCATGTACCAATAAGAGAGTCACATCGGAAGTATCTGAGATTTGCCTACGACAGAGAGCATTACCAGTATCGGGCTCTCCCCTTTGGCCTCAAGTCTTCACCCAGAGTGTTCACCAAGATTCTGGTGACACTGGTGGCGTACTTGAGGATGATGGGAGTCTCACTTTTTCCGTATTTAGACGACATTCTTGTAAAGGAGCCACCACATCAGGAGACCCTGCAATCTTTGCAGATAACATTGAGAGAACTGGAACGTCATGGGATCGTTGTGAATTTTAAAAAGAGTTCATTAATTCCATCTCAGGTGATTCAGCATCTAGGTGTCAAAATCGATTTGGCCAGGGGCATTCCTGTCACAAGAACGTAAACAGAAACCACAGCAATGGACACAGAAAATCGCGCAGGCCCAGAGGGTAGAAGTAATGCATTTGGCTCAACTTCTGGGGATGCAGGTATCGTGTCAGGAGGTGCTGCAATAGTCCAGGTTCCATACAAGGATGCTACAAATCTTTTTGCTTCCCTTTCAAGCAGACATTGCGCAGAAGAGGATTTGGGAAGTCGAGGAAGTCGAGGCCCCACAGTCAGTGAGAGCAATTGCAATGGTGGCTGGATCCGAATCGTTTTCTGGAGTACCTCTCCGGGAACCTCCCAGGATAGTCATCACAACGGATGCGAGTCTGTTCGGATGGGGTGCTCATGCAGAAGGCAGTATGGTGCAGAACACTTGGACTGTGAAAGAAAGAATGAGCAGTATGAACCTTCTCAAATTAAGGGCTGTCAGACTGGTGCTGGAAAAAATTCACAATTTGATACAGGGCAGTCATGTATTGACTTATATGTTAGATTGATCCAGACCGACAATATGACAGCCAAGGCGTATGTCATCCGCCAAGGAGGCACGCGCTTCAAACGGGGAGGCAAGCAAGTTGATTCATTGGGCGGAAGCCCAGATTCTTTCCATAAATGCGATCCATGTGGCTGGTTGGGAGAACATAGTGGCGGACTGCCCTTCACATGACATGGCCTTGGCTTAAGACTAGTGGGTCTATTCCTTTGGATGGAAGAAGATTGGGCTGCAGTGAATGTCTAAGAAGATAACAAGAATTTAGAGAGTTTTAGTATAGATGTAAAGGTGGAAGGATTTTGCAAATTGCCTTTATGAAACAAGCTGGTGGAGATGCTCGGGAAATCTGAGGCCACTTCAACTCATTCAGAGAGTGAGTCAACGAATAATCGACCTGAAGGCAGAGGTAGTGCTAATTGCCCCATGGTGGCCCAGGAGGGCGTGGTTCCAAGACTTAAAAAGATTGTTGATCAAGGAACCATGGCACCTTCCTCCAGTAGTGGACTTACTAACTCAGAGTGAGACAGTTTATCCTCAACCAGAGCTTTTTAAACTCACAGTTTGGAGGTTGAGAGGCAGCAGCTGAGGGGGGTAGGCTACCCTGATGGTGTAGTTAAAACCATGTTAGCTGCGAGGAAGGGATCCACAAATAGGGTCTATAATACTACCTGGCAGACCTTCCATTCTTGGTGTAAGGGAAAAGGACTTGACCCAATGAGAGCCTCTACGGGCAATATCCTGGATTTTCTACAGGCGGGACTTGACAAGGGGCTCAGTACCAGTACTTTGCGTAGGCAAGTGGCAGCTATCTCAGCTATTAAAGGGGCTGGAAAGGGCAAATCCCTAGCCAAACATCCGCACATTAAGAGATTCATAAAGGGGGCTTCTTTGTTGAACCCTCCACCAGTGCACACGTTCCTGACAGGGAGCCTTAACACAGTTCTGAGGGCTCTGTGTAAGGCACCATTTGAGCCTATGGCAACATGTCCCCTTAAAGAGTTAACTTTCTTTCTTTTTTTACAAATTTATTTATGATTTTCCACTACAAAAAAATCCCAATATTAATTTTCAAGACCATTTTCTTGGTGGGTATTACATCTGCTAGAAGGGTGTCAGAGTTACGAGCACTGTCTATTGATAGGGAGCTCTGCACTTTTCACCATGACAAGGTAGTATTTCGACCGGACCCAGCCTTTGTGCCGAAGGTTAATTTGACCTTTCATAGGTCGGCGGAGGTAGTCTTACCATCCTTTTGTCCCAATCCCCAGAATGAGAAGGAAAGACAGTTGCACTGTCTCGATGTGTGGAGGGCCCTTAGTTTTTACATTGACCGAACTAAGGGGATGAGAGTGCATGACTCCCTATTCTTTCTGTAAGTCTTCAATGGGTAGGAGAGTTTCGGCTTCTTCCATTAGCAGATGGATACGAGGTTGTATAGTCTTGGCATATAAAGCAAGGGGACTGGAGCCACCTCAAGGGGTTATGGCTCATTCTCTAAGGGGGTGGCTACGTCAGTGGCTTACAGGGCCTTTCCCTCTCTGGAAGTAGTGTGCAAGGCAAATACATGGAAATCCACACATTCTTTCACTAGACATTATTAGACAGGATTGATAAAATGGCCTCAGCTGAAGCAGCCTTTGGCCACAGAGTCTTGCAGCACGCCTTATAGGTGGGGAAGCAGTTGGACCTGCCCTGGGTTACAGCTGTTCTACGTCCCAGGAGTAAGGAGTCTGGAGGACTGCCCCACTCCTGGATCACTGAAGAACGGAAGATTTCTCCACTTACCGTGAAGCTTCCTTCTCGGTGATCCAGAGTGGGACAGTCCTACCCAGCCATGTTTTTTGGGGGGGAGCTGCTTTCCTCACCTGTAGGGGTGTTGGCAATAGTGGCACCTGGAGGTTGACAGGAGGTTGCCACTGGGAGATGGGTGGTTACAGTTGGTTTGGGGTTAAGCCCCCTGTTGGTTTTTTTTGTTTGTTTTTTGTGGAGTTGTGGTTTTTGTTCCTTTTATGAGACAGGGGAAAGGTGGCTTGGAATACAACTGGGATGCAGAAGCACAAGCCCCTCCCCTCTCCATGACAAAAGAGTCTGCCGGTCCTGCAGTTGGAGGCGAGGAGCTGTTTCCCACGAGTAAGGAGTCTTGAGGACTGCCCCACTCTGGATCACCGAGAAGGAAGCTTCACGGTAAGTGGAGATAAATCTTCCGTTTACAGAGGTCAAGAAGACCAGACCTTGAGGAGTTCACAGTCTGAATTTTGATATAAGGGAAGACAACAAGGGAACAGGAAAGAGAGGTGATGGGAAATTAACTGTGTGTTAATTTCAGTGTCCAGGTTCCATTTCAGTAGAAAAGGGATACTTAGAGGTGTCAAAGACTTGATGGAAAAGCTGAGATTTGAGAAGGAATTTGAAGAAATTGAGAGCGATTTTTTGTCATTCTGGTTTCCTGGGAGGCAGTTCCAACCATAAGGGGCAGGAAGGGAGAAAGAGCGGAGTCATTCAAAGGGGTAGGACGCAGAAGGGTGAGGGTGTGGTGGAAGAGTGACAGGTATGGGCAGGGAGGTATTCAGCAAAAGAGTGCTTTTTAAAATGTACTGCAAACACATTGTGCTGATTTCTTGGCTATTGCAAACCATTTTTATTGTATGTCACTTCATTATTCTCAAATCTTGTCTGAAGCTGTAAAACTTTTAAAATAAAAGTAATATGGTTCCAGAAGTTTGGTGATTCTTTTATTATTCTACTCCTGTGTGCTAATTTTGGTATTATATATACAAAAAAAATTGTCAAAAGTAGTGTGAAATTCAAAGCATAACTAGGAAAAAGGAGCACGGAAACAAACTAGTTCACTCCAGGGGTAGGAGATGATGACATAAAAATAAGCATATGTTGAAGGCTAGGAAACAAAAGCCAAGGATTCACAAGAATAAAGTCAGAGAGAGTATAAGCTTTCAGCAACCATTCCATTCTCTAAATAGCAGAGCCAGTAGCATACCACCAGCAGCACTATGACTACTCTTTAATGCCAGCAGTGTTCAAGACTCTTACAGACATGTCGAAAGCCCTAAGGGCTATCTATGTACTCACTCCCAGCATCTAAGTTTGAAGTCCAGGCTCAAATAGAACAAACCTTCAGAAAACAAGTGCTTGTTTTAATGAACATATGTCTAAAGTAGCAGCAAGAACAGCAGGAAATCTCATTAACTCTGATTGTTTTCACAGACATAGCAATTGTTAACTGTAGCACTTTTTATTTATTTTTTTTGGTCAAGAAGATCAAGACATGATCAAAAGAAGAACACCTACTTCCACTGTAGCCGTATTTTATGCTTTGAATGGCATTCACTCCTAAACTTCACTATGGTAACTGCTTACACTTAAGATACCTCATGGTTTTGGGAGGAGGAGTGTTCCTACCATCACACCTTGTCATCACACCCTGCTGAGTCAGGACCTTCAGTGCATAAAAAAAAGAAAAGAAAACTTTTCTGTTTTCTATGTCTTTATTTCCCCTTTGGTCACCCTTCCCACATTATCGTTGTCACATGACAGCTGCTCAGCGTGCTCCTTCCTCTTCCACAAAGGGAATATCAAAACCGTACCCTGGGCATATGTGAAAAAAGCACTTTGCTATGACCACTTTATACCAGCATTTCCCCACTTTCCATTGCCTGTGGGAATGAGAGAATTCGTGCATCAGAGGGGTCGGCTCATGTTCTCATAGACACTAGGATTGTATTGCTATTGTTTTTGCCATTGTTACAGTTAGGCTCCACTGCTGTATCATAACTTCACTTGAAATAGAGGCTGAAACAGGTGCAGCATGGCCGTTCTCTCTTAAGATAGGAGTAAGCAGGACGTTTGGAACCCGATATGTCAGAAAATACAATTCAAAGCCTTAGAGTATTAAGCCTTTCAAATCCAAGGCCCGTGTTTGCATGCAGTGGGCTCCCTGCTGCTTGTCCCTTCCTGATAGTTGCTGTCAGCTGGATCAGGTCTGGTCTGATCAAGAACAGGCCAGGGGCAAGTTTTGCTTGTTCTCAGTGGTGTCGCTCCCTCCCTGAGGTGAGCTGCCAGAGCTCCTTGCTGGCTGCCTCCAAGGCACGCTCCAAGTCCTGTTTATTTCAGTTGGCCTATCTGTGGCTGCTTTATGGGCTCCCTCCTTTTGTTTTTGCATCTGCTACCTTTTGTTTTCCCTTTCCTTAAACTGGTTGGCAAAAGATATTTATGTTGGGGAGAGCAATGGAGATTGAGAAGGTCTCCAACAATCCTGTTTCAGCAGTATGAAGTCGTATTAGAAATGTCCAGAGCTAGAAGGCAACTGTTAATTTGCACCCTTGCATTACCCATCATTTACATAATATGCATATAATTTTCATCTGAATAACTTGAGTCACCCCTGTAAAAACTTGTTTTTTTGGATTAGCATGTTATAACAGCTTTTTTTTTTAAAAAAAAGAAGTTAGGCTTGTTGATTGGTTTTGATCTCTTTAATGAGGGACAAACTTAAATTATAAGTTTCTGCACAGATATAAACTGACATGTTTGTCTGTTGTCTGCGATATCAACAAAGTACTAATAACACTCATGAAAGCATAAGCTTAAGTGAGAAAGAGCTCACTTTGTCAGATGCATGAAGTGTGCATCCATGTGACCACACTATATACATAATAGAAAGCGGGGGGGGGGGATGCTACAAAAAGAAACAGATTCAAAACCAAGATTCAATCCAAGGAGTGATCAGTTCACTCAGAGTTGGATGTGAGAGACACCTCAACAGATAAGCCATTTGTCTCTGTTTTCCTTCTGACTTCAAAAGGCATCATTTGGGTAAGCTGACTTCAAGAGCCCACTTGCAGCTGCAACGTTAGCTTTCGTTAGCTTTCTGTGATAAAATGTAGGACATGATCTGCAAAGGGTTAATCCAATCAATGCTTAAAAAGAAGCCCTAATCCTTCCCTGTGCTTGTTACTGTTACGGTTTCAGTAAATACCACAAGCAGCTCTTTGCTGTTCTTTTAAAAAACATAGTTCTAATTTATATAGTCCATAAGAAATACAACCTTTGCTTTACCTAACAGGCAAACTGTTACATAGTTCCAGCAATAGATCAAGCATTTGCACGCTGCTGTGGGGAATGGTGAAGTTCAGTGTCAACAAAACACAATTCAGAATGAGTGCAGAGTCAGGAAATTTTGTACAACAGATAATAAATAGTGGAAACAAGAAAGGATTAATATTACATGAATCTCTTGACAAGGCAGCTACAGCCAAATCCACTACAGACCTAGTGTAGAGGGACAACAATACTTGGCAGAGTAAGATTAGTGGGGTTGTCTTGAGGTGCACTGACTATAGACCAATTTAAGTGAATTTACAGGAACGTGTAAAAGTGATCCAAAACTATAACACACTCTTTGAACTATTACCTTGTGTGAATAGGATACATACATTATACAAACTATTTGAATTGGAATGACTGCTAGAGTTTGCCGGGTTCAGAGGACTCACAAAAGTCTTTTGGAGCCACATTTGCTGATGAATGGCTTTCTGCAGTACCTGTCTGTTGGGATGTTTGATTAATTCTTGCTTACTTTTACTTTGTGCCTCGGTGCATTATTTAATTTTGTATGTGTACATGTTTGTGAAATTATATACATATTTTTGGTCAGTGAGTGATCTTCTTCACGGTCTCTGTGCATCACACCCATGGGAACAAGGCACCTTCTCCAGCTCCGACTGGTAAATGTACAAGCTCAGTAGGGATTTTTGCGCCCTTTCCCTCTGTCTGGTGCAGGAACTCCCACTGCACATGCTCACAGGGGCAGAGAGTGGACATTCTGCCAGTTCTCTTTTGACCACTATGCTGATCAGTCGATACTTTGCTTCAGTCCAGTGAACCTTCCTTTGTTGGATTTTTCAGGTTTTTCTTCAGCTCAGTACTCTTATCTTTGTCTTTCTTGCTCATTCTGCGAAAACAAACAAAAAGGAATTTATTTTTGGACTTTTCTGCTCCCCTCTCCCTCCCCCCTCTCCATATGGGGATTTTTAAAGAGGTGTACTTGGTGTGGGAACAAGCTTGTGCCCCAGGACGGTCATTTCCTGAGCCTGCTCTGCCTTGGGGAAGCCCACCACCTGGAATCCTGTGCTCACACTTCCACATTTCCAAGTAAACTTGAAAAAACTGGGCTGTGAGACTCCAGGTCATGCTTCTGGAAGCTGCCTTGGACCTTACCAAGATGGTGGCAACTGCTTCCACAAAACAAGAGACCTCTGAGCCGTCCACCAAGCCAACTATGCATACGCTACCCTCGGGGCAGGCCTCTCAAGCCCCTAAAAGAGCCCTCTCCGATATTGGCCCTTTGACGTTGAAGAGGTCAGGTTGACAGCAAAGTCAGCATCCTGTACCCCTGCAAAGAAGTGCAGGGAGGACAAGAGCCTGTCAAAGGGCAATCTGAAGGCCCTCAAAGCTGGCTCACGGCAAAGATCATAGAGCCCCAAACACAGCTCTACCACCCACAAACACAATGCCTTGGTGCAGCCTCCAACAGCAGATCCATCTTGGGTATTGGAATCACCCACCTGTTGGATGAACTCCCTGGTGCTGATATCCCATACATGTCCAACAACTCCCTCTATCGGATTCGGACCCAGATGAAATCAACCTAACCCAGCAAAACTCACGCATCACCGCATTCCAGGTTGTCTATCTGAGACAGCTCCTCCTAGGACTTGTTGGTTGGGCATGATCTGTGCCACCACCAACCCAATCTCTACATAGGCGATTGCAGTGCTGACACCCACCTTCGGGATTCCCCTCATCAGTACCAAAGCCATTCACTGCATGGAGACATAACCATTTCCTTCCCAGTGCCTGTCGGACCATCACAAGTCACCTGGGACCAGCAGCAACTCCAGTACTTGTACGAAGCCTCTCCCCTGCCTTCTGCCCTCCCATGGCTTACACCCAGAGGCGCTCCTGACTGGGATCAGGAGGAGGAGGAGGAGATTGGATTTATACCCCACCCTTCACTTGGAGTCTCAGAGCGGCTTACAACAGATACCCTGTGAGGTAGGTGGGGCTGAGAGAGCTCTTTCAAGAACTGCCCTTTCAAGAACAGCTCTGACAGAACTATGGCTTGCCCAAGGTCATCCAGCAGCTGCAAGTGGAGGAGTGGGGAATCAAACCTGGTTCTCCCAGATTAAGAGTCCAAGCACTTAACCACTACACCAAACTGGCTCTCAGTGATCAGCATGCTCCCACCGGTCCCGTTCGCCCAGTAGATGACCATCGATACTGACGCCCACAGCCACCCAACCCTCGTCATTGATGAGCCACCTGTACAAACACTACAGGCCCTCACGCAAGGGGACACCAGAGCAGCTGAGGGAGACTTCAGCATTACCAATACAGCCCTGGCCATCCAGCTCGGAGGGAGCAGATGATGCACATATCACCAGAGGTCTCTGACACTGAAAAATTGGACAGTGGGTCAGACAGTGAGTTGGATAGGGATTACTTGGGCCATCACACGTCCTATACCGACCCCTCTCTGATACTGCAAGTTACTGACAATCTCCCGATCTACCTGTCAGGTGATCCAAAGTCCTATGGTGATATCGTCAAAAGGATAGTGCACACGCTTGCCCTGTCCATCATGCAACCTCAACCCATGGTGACTGACTCCATCTTCAATATTGTTCAGCTCTACACATCTACTGCCATAGCTGTCCCCAAGACTATGGTGATGCTGCATGCAGCCAAAGCTCCCTGGGACAAACCATTGTCAACTCCAGTGGCTGGACCACAAGTATTTTCATTCATTCGTTTATTACGGTCAGCATTAAACAGCATACAGAATCAGGAAAAACAGTCCCAAGTTATCACAAAGCATTGCAGAAGAGAGACATCTTAAGGTGTATTAAGGAGGTGCTTACGCTTGATATATGCAACAAAAAGAAATTTAGCAACCTTCCTAGATATTGCGGTGGATTTATCCTCCAATAGATGTTTCAAGAGAAGTTCCTCAGAATGAATTACTAATTGTCCTTGGTGCCTAAATGACCTTATTATCGGTGTAATTAAGAGGGCTCTTTCTTCTGCATAATAGGAACAGTGGAATAGTATATGGGAAAGGGTCTCAATTAACTCGGAGGGGCATGAGCAAAGTCTCAAATGCCTAGGAATGCATTGAAATCTTCCGGCAAGAACTGCCGATGGGAAAGTATCAAATCTGGCTCTGGAGAAAGCCCATCTGTGATTTGAGTTGGGGATATTAGCTAGATATAAAGGAGCAGTCATATAAATTTTGGGTTTCAGAGATTTGTATAAAGGCGAGAGTACAGCATGAGACGTTTGTAACTCAATATCCAAGCACACAATTTAAGACGAAGGTATTGGGAATAAAGCTTACAAATAATGTTTAACAGACTAATTGGTCTATAGTTGTTCGGGTCAGATCTGTTACCTTTCTTGTATATGGGAATTATTATGGAAAGACCCCATTCAGTTGGAATTTGGCCAGATTCATCTATATACGTAAAGAGATTGGCCAAAATTGGGGCCCAACAGTCAAGATTCGCCTTTAAAGCTTCAGCAGTGATAAAATCACTGCCTGGAGCTTTACCTTTTTTCAAGTTGTTAATTAGATGTTCGATTTCCTGTACGGAAACCGGGTTCCAGGAGGGGATATTCTCGAGAGGGGTGATAATAAACGAGTCAGCGTGGTAGGCACTGAATCAAATCGAATAATGTTTTTCCCAAAGTTTTGGTGGAATCTTACTGGCTGGTGCATACCCAAGTTGTCTGTTGGAATCCGAAACCAATTTCCAGAATTCTCTGCTATCTTTTGCGTTGGCGGCTTTGATCAAGGCCTGCCATTTGTTTTGAGAGTCAACTAACTTTTTGGCTCTCAAAATTGTTTTATATTCTTTTTTCTTCTTTTGGATTTTAGCTACTAAGTTAGAATTTGGGGCGCTTTGAAAAGCTTTAAAAGTCCCAATTAGGTTTGCCTTAGCCTGCCTACAGTCCTTATCAAACCAACTGTTGGAATGAGAGCTCCTTACACGGGTCCTATAGACTTCTTTTGAGAAGAGAGGAGTTAATATAGAGGTTAAATGAGTATATGTCATCAGAGGTGAGAGATCTTCCTTTGCTTGGTTTGCAAAGTTACTGAATAGAATTTTCCCTTGCTCTGACAGGTGGACCACAAGTACAAAGTCCAAGAGACAGGTGCCAGGTTCTTATTCTGTCACCCCAGGCCCAACTCACTGGTGGTGACTTCCTCATCAAAGAGCAAACGCACTCACTCAACCCCATCTGATAGGGAAAGCAAGAAGCTGGGCACCTTTGGACGAAAGTTCTACTCTGCAGGAGCGCTAGGAGTCAGGAATTCTAACTACTTGGCCTGCGTGGGATGTTACCAATATGCCCTATGGGACCAACTGTTGGAGCTCCTCTCCAACCTCCCAGATAAGTGCACAGCTGTGCAGAAGCTGCAGGAGGAAGGCATGCTACTTGCTAAACAACAAATAAGCTCCTCGAAACATGCCCTAGACAATTTCTCGAAGACCATAACTTCTTTCATTGCCCTCAGGAGACACTTGTGGTGCCGCATCACCACCCTCCAGACTTGCCCTTTGATGGAGAGGGCCTCTTCCACTCCATGACGGACACTATGCTCTAGGAAATGGACAAGAGCATTAAAGACTGCAGGAACCTAGGAGTTATGGCACCATCACATGCCTATAAGACCAAAACCTGGTCCAGATCCTGGTTTACATGCCAAAACAGTAAGCAATCTCCTGACCAGGCCTGGCGTAACCATCCATACCAAACCTTAACAGCATCTGCCCTACCCATCTGAAACCAAGTTTCCTCCATACAGGGCCTCTGACTCTTATACCCCTCCCTTGATCACCACACACCTCAGACACCTGCCTCCATCCCTTTCTCCCAGCCTGAAGATGAACCACCTCAGACCAATGGGTCTTCTCAGTCATCTCACAGGACTACACAATAAAATTAGTCCAGGCAGTGTTTGTCTCCACCCGTATATCCAACACGATGTAGCAAGAAGTGCAAACACTTCTGGATAAACAGGCCACAGAGAGGGTGCCACCAGACTCCTTGGGGCATGGGTTTTACTCCCAATGCTTTACTGTTCCCAGGAAGAACAGTGGCATCAGGCCCATAATGGACCTGAAGGCCCTGAACAAGCTCATTGCCTACCGCAAGGTCAGGGTGATTTCAGTACAGAACATCCTGCCACTCCTCAAGGAAGGGTGTGGATGGCCCCACTAGACCTCTAGGACACTTACTTCTATCTTTATTGCTCTTCCTCTCATGCCTCCTCCATCCACAACTAAAGTCAAAATAGAGATATTCTCTGGTGGTCCAGGAGTGGGGCAGTCCTTGACTCCTTACTCCTGGGAAAGCACCTCCCCCTTCCGTAGGCAGGGCCGGCAAACTTTGATCCCAGAGGGGAGGGGCTTATCCTCTGATCCCCAGTCTTACCAGCCCTGCCTTCTGAGCAGGATGTGCTGGCTGTGCTCTGAAGAGCACGAAGATCCCAGAAGATACCGGAAGGTCAGCAGAAGAAGCGGAGACCTAAAGGGCAATGGTAGAAGGTACTTACCTTCCAGCCCTAAAACATATTAGAGAGCTGCAGGCCTTGAATTACAATGGATCCGGTGCCGGCAGCCTTGGGAGGCCCCCAGGCAGTTGCGGCGCCGAGAGGAACACCTCGGACCCCGCTGGAAAGGTGGCAGTAAACTGCTCCCCCCCATCCAGCCACGGTGGTGTGCGGTGGTTTTGGGGACAAACGCTCAGTGAAGAGCCTGGGGAGAGCAGAGGCAAGAGAGGCGGCCGAGGGTGGTGCAGAATCTCTGTCGCCCTCCCTTTCGGCATTGGAATGGAGCCCCCTCCTTGTTCCAGATCGTGGCGAGGAGGGACGTGTCTCCTGCGCAGTCTATCCAGTCGGCTGAACCACGGTAGGACTGTATCCATTGAGAACTGGCAAGGTGTGGAGGGGGAGAGAGAAAGAGGACTACCCCCCTCCTCCAGTTTTCTTTTCCCCGCCCTTTACTCCTTTCCTCTGGATCTGGATGGGAGGTTCTTTAAAAGGACAAATTGCTTATGGTCCATGGGTCAGGTCTCTAGCAGGGACATTTTACAGTCCTTATTGCTGGGCCTTCAGGAAAGGGAGCAACAATAGACAGCCTACTTCTTCCCCACCTGATTCAGCTGATGTGGGTGGGGTAGGGCTCCATTTTGGGGCTCTGTTAGGAGAGTGATGGTGACTACTTTCACTTTCAGGTTCCCCTAAAATGGCGAGAAGGCGGGAACATCTAGCTCCCAAGGCACAGAGAGTCTTAACCCTTCACAGACTACCAATATAGCCTCCCAAAATACTGAGCCCTCAGGAGAGGAAGCCCAGTCAAATTTCTCTCCTGGCTTAGAGAGGAAAAGAGAAAGAATTCATTGGTCTAGGGCAATAGGCAGCTTCTTCGTAGGCTACTGACCTCTCTGCTAAAAGAGACAGGAGTCCCAGTACAGAGGGCAGCCCTCCTCCTAGAAATACAGGCCTCCCAAGCATAGTGCCAGAAAAAAAGGGAAACTTTTAGAGCAGGAAAAGAAAAGGGTGCCTTGTCTTTCAATCTAGACTTCTATTAGAGCAGGAGAAAGAAAAGGGTGCCTGTCATTC
This sequence comes from Gekko japonicus, assembly GCF_001447785.1. Classification (NCBI taxonomy): domain Eukaryota; kingdom Metazoa; phylum Chordata; class Lepidosauria; order Squamata; family Gekkonidae; genus Gekko; species Gekko japonicus. The sequence goes on along the minus strand of NW_015161978.1, from coordinate 411,553 downwards.
AATCTAGACTCTTCCTCCTAATCTCTATAATAGAATATGGGCTAAGGTCATGAGGGCACTAGAGCTTACAT
>NW_015161978.1:354215-409981 GCF_001447785.1 Gekko japonicus | reverse complement strand
ACTTGGGACCATAAAGTTGACCCTGGCTCACCTGCAGACGCAACTGGTAGGCAGTCATGTTCTGATTCAAATGGATAACATGATGACGAAAGTCTATATTAACAGATAGGGAGACATGCAATCCCAACGGCTACTTACACCGGGAAGCAATGCAAGTGATGCAATGGGCAGAGGAGCATGTGCTGTCCTTAAAGGCCACACATATGGCAGGAAGAGAAACGTGTTAACAGAGGGACGCCTTCCAACAGATCAGCAAAAGATTTGGAAGGCAGAGGTGGATCCTTTCACGTAGAGACAGACCAAGTAAAATTAAAAAAAAGGTTTACATCCAAAACTCACATGAAAGGGGCACTAGGAATGGATGCCCTGTTCCTAGCATGGCCAAGAACTCTACTCTATGCCTTGTCGCTCCTGACTCTAATTCCCAGAGTGGTACAGCAGGTGATAGATTAAAGAGCAGATGTGATTCTGATGGCACCCTTTTGCCCACGGAGGGCGTGGTTCCAGGACCTCATGAGCCTATCCAGACAGGATCTATGGCGGCTGCCTCTCAGACGGGACCTTCTATCTCAGGAGATGACCGTTCATCTGCAACTGGACATGCTACAGCTCACAGCGTGGAGGTTGAGAGGAGACAATTAGCAGCTCTAGGATATGAGACAGAGGTGGTTTCCATGCTCTTGGTGTCCAGAAAATCTTCTATGACCAAGATATATGACAGATCCTGACAAACATCTTCTAACTGGTATGGAGAGCGGGGTGGACCCGATGCGGGCGCAGATGGGAATGGCTTTTCAACAGGATCCGAGTAAAGGGGTGAGTACTAGGTCTCTAATGCGACAGGTAATGGCCTGTTGGAGGGGCTAGGAAAGGTAGGTTGGAGGGGCTAGGAAAGGTAGGTTTTTCCCCATCACCCACACATATGGCGGTTTTTGAGGGGGCCCTCCCTCCTCAATCCACCACAGTTACACAGGTTCTCCGCATGGAATTTAAATGCAGTGCTACAAGCACTATGTACGGAGCCGTTTGAACCAATGGCATCATGTCACATGAAAGATATTACTCTGAAAACAATTTCTTAGTGGGGATCACTTCAGTGCGTAGGTTTTTGGGGCTGAGAGCTTTTTCGGTATACAGATTTATGTACCTTCTACAATGACAGGGTCGTCCTCAGACCAGCCCCAGCGTTCATCCCCAAAGTTAACTTCTGGTTCCATAGATAGGAAGATATGGTACTTCCCTCATTTTCTTCAAACCCTGGCCATGAGATGGTGATGGTCTGGCATCATCTAGACGTGCGTAGGGCTTTGAGTTTTCTATATGGACAGGACCAGGGTGTTGAGAAAGACTGAATCCTTGTTTGGGTATGTTAGTCAGTTGTCCCTCGGAAAGAATGTCTCCACTGCTGCCCTGAGCAGGTGGATAAGGATCAGTCAGGCATACAAGGTGTAGGGGTTAGTACCTCCAGTAAGGGTCACAGGACACTCTATGGGGGGCAGTCACATCGGTGGCATATAGGGCCTTGCCATCCCTAGAAGTCACTTGTAAGGTGGTGACATGGAAATTTGTCCATTCCTTTACAAAGTACTATAGGATTGACAAACTAGCCTTGGCAGAAGCAGCATTTGACAGTAGAGTGCTCCTTCAAGCCCTGTAGGCACCGGAAATCGTGTGACCCACCCAGGGGGAGCACTGCTTTTTTACATCTCAGGAGTAAGGAGTCAAGAACTGCCCCACTCCTGGACCACCGGAGAATGGAAGATTTGTATTCACTTACCGTGAAGCTTCCTTCTCGGTGGTCCAGAGTGGGGCAGTCCTACCCACCCTCTCTTGATGGACACAACTTCCGGTCCTTTATGTTGTGCAGTGGTTCAGCTGTTTATGAATATGGTCTAACTGATTACATGATGTGGCAGACTGTTGCTGTTTGTTTACTCTAATGGTTAAAATACAGGTTTGTATTTCTTTACGCCCATGGCTGTGATGGTATTCCCCAGTTGTCTGAGGGGGAAGGAGTTATTTTTTAAGTGAATTTACAGCAGCTCGGAGGTGGCTTTCGGTATGACTGGGGATCAGAGGATAAGCCCCTCCCCTCTGGGATCAAAGTTTGCCGACCCTGCCTACAGAAGGGGGAGGTGCTTCCCCCAGGAGTAAGGAGTCAAGGACTGCCCCACTCTGGACCACCGAGAAGGAAGCTTCACGGTAAGTGAATACAAATCTTCCATATTTCATCTGTAATAATTGTGACTGGTTACTGTTCATGGCTCCATTTGCTGCAGAGGGGAATTACTAGGCTGTCAGACTTGGAAATATCTCCATTCACAGACACACACAATTTGATAAGTTATTATGACAGGTGCCAACCATGGGATTAGTGAATTACAAAACTGCAAAGAATCCTAAGAAAATGTCCTTAGCAGATATCTTGAAAGATTCCTGGACCTTTTCCATATGGGCTGTCTTCCCTGGGATGGGGGGAATGGTCCTGCATCCCCACAGCATTGTGGTACGTTCATATACTTCATGGGTTTTCCAAGGCCATCTGGATGGGAAAGTTCATATTTTTTTAATTCTGCCCATACAGCAGCTATTTCCCTTGCAGTAGTCCCCATGGCAGCCATTACCCCATCACTACCAATGGAGAACCAGGGTTGATTTCCCTGTCCTCCATATGAAGCCTGCTGGGAGACCTTGGAGCAGTCACAGATCTTTCAGAGCTTTCTCAGCCCCACCTACCTCACAAGGTGCCTGTTTTGGGGAGAGGAAGGAACTGTGACTGTAAGCTGCTTTGAAACTTCTGAAGGTAGACAAAAGCAGGTTATGAAAACCTACTCTTCTTCTACCAGCATATGGGGTTTACATTTTTTTAAATCTGCATTTGAATATCATTATATTGTTATAGCAATATAATCCTCTGAATCCTCACCTTTCATTTTTTTAAAAAAAGAAGCCTGTAGCTCTTTTTGTTGTGGCGATATACCCTTTCACTTATATCTCCACAAGAAAAGGAGCTAGAGAGTGACTTAGTTTTGAAAAATGTACACGTTGAATTCAGAGAAACAAATCCAAATATTCTTATAACACTATAACACCAACATGGCCCGACTTACCATCTGCCCGGCTTTGGGCGGGAGTGGATGTTGCCCAGAAGGGGAATACTACTCTGGCGCTCCTGCTTTTTTATATCATCGGCCGTCCAGTGAGGGACATCGACCGTCTTGAACTTAAAATGAACTTTTAAAATGAACTTTTAAAATGATCTGTAGAGCACCTTTTTAGTCTGTATTTATTGAGGTTTTAATGTGATCTATGTTTTATGTCCGGCGTTTGCCGCTTGTTTGCTGCCCTGGGCCGTATGGGTAGGGCGGGATATAAATCCCAAAAATAAATAAATAAATAATAAATAAATAATTATATCCAATTGCCTCTTTAAAAAAAAGCTGAAAAGTCTCCATGGTATGGGTCTGGCCGCCACCGCAAGACTAGTGGCAGAGAAACCTGCCACGTGGAAAGGCATCGCCATTGTGTTGTATCAGCAACTGCCTCAGCGATGAGGAAACCAGAGAACCCTGTCCCTGTGTGGAAAACAACCTGGTCTCAAACTCAGAAGTTTCTTCTTAATCATCAGCCTACATGTATGTGTCATGTTAATTACTACGACCAGGATCCTAAGAACTACATTACTACTTCCATATCCAAAGGGGATTTGGACTCGTGTTTCTTAGTATAGAATTCAATGTAAGATACTGATATTTTTAATTGCCTTTATTATCATCTTATAGTCTGATGTATTTTTTTATCCAACTTTTATATGTTATGGTATGGCCTATGGCTAAGACAATAAACTTATCTACTACTACTCATTTTGCTCAAAAAGGAGCCTATATGCCACATGGCAAATCAGTTTTGAAAAGAGAAGACTTTGAAAAATGGTTTACTTTTTGGCCTAGTAGCCTGCTGTTAAAGAAAGTAGTAGTAGTAACTCGGTGTGCAAGCCTATAGATAGATCCATAGTAGCTCTTTGAATTTCAAGGTAAATGGGGAGTTTTGTGTCATTGGTGATAGTGGCCCCGGTCACACAGGCCGGATATCGCGGGGGGGAGGCGTGGCTAATTGCACTGGCACAGTTTGATGCACGATTACATGATCAGACACGCCGGCGGCACACCACGGGTCCTTCCCTTGGCGCCGGCGGGTAAACGAGGGACCGGAGGGGAATGCTGCGTGCTGGCGCGATCACACCATGGGCATCTGGAGGCAGCCCATGGCAAACGTTTACTAGTACCTTGGAGGTACTAGTTTTTTAAGCCGCATTGTCGGCGGTAAGCCACCGGTGTGCTCCACTTTCCAGATGTTGGGGTGTGATCGCGCCCGGATAATCCACCCACCATCCGTGCCTCTCCCATGGTAACTTTGCCGTGTGACCGGGGCCAGTGACAGCTGTGCTAACAGCATCACCTACAAGGAAAAGGAACTAGTAGGGAGTCCATCTTTTGTTTTAAAACACAATGAGATCACAGATCTGAAGAAAGCCAACCCAATCCATTGGAAATGCTGAAAACTGTGGAAAATATTGAATTCAGTACTGAAGCCACTATAGCAATTTTAACATTTCAGATCACTTTGTTGTTGTTTCACATACTTTCTCTCCTCCTTCCCCCAGCCCTTGTGTGTGCCAGTTTGTTAAGCATGAAGAATCCGAGAAATTAGATATCATCAATCATGGCAAATTGCAATTTTAAAATATTATTAAAAATGTGGCAATTACAGCAGGCTGGCCTTGTGAAACAGTAAAATTATTAATCAGTTGAATAGTCCACATTAATCAGCACCATCTAGCTATCTATATATAATCAGTGTGATGAACCAACCCATTTTTAAATGAAACAAGTCTGCTTGGAATTTGAGAAGTGATAATGAAAGGGAAAATTACAAAGTAAAGCTGAAGAAGCATCTTAAAATAATAGGCTTGAATGACATTATAGCATAGCCAGTCAGTTCATATCCTGATTGTTACCTCTAAAAAGCCCTGATTGCCTTCCTATGTGCAGTTTTCCTTTAAAAAAGACCAAAAGAGAGGCTCCACTACAAGAGTAAGAGGATGAGGACCCAATTTGCCTGTCATTAAAAAAATGTGTAAACACCCGGATGATTAAAGTTATTGCTGGCATAATTGCTGTAGAACTCCTAATATCAACAGTGGTGTTTTAGATAGGAAAAATTAAAATGTAAATAAAATGGCAAACATTTCTAAACTGGGGAAATGGTAGCATGTTAAAAGATCCCATTCTGGAACTACGGGACAGTGCCAGCAGCCATCTTGTGACAGCTAATTCAAATGAATAATCTGGACATGGCTGCATCATTTTAAGCAAAGAAAAGATTGTGCATAGGAGGAAACAATGTTTAGGCATCAAATGTATGTTTTAAATGAAAAACATTGCCATGATATCTAATGACGGATGTTGATAATCCAGTGTTTCAGTGATAAGAACAAAATATCAAGTATTAGATTACTCCCCATGGAGATAAATCATAGTGCTGTCAAATATGTATCACTTATATTGTTATCAACTATTATGTAATATAAAACGTGAAAAGAAAACAAATAATATTGAGAAGACATTTTTATTAGAAATATAAATCAGAGTTAGACACAAGGGTCCAAATTTACAGTGTGGTCCTATGCAGAGTTACATTGAGTCCATTGAGGTCAGTTGGTTTAGAAGGCTGTAACTCTGAGTCCATTGAGGTCAGTTGGTTTAGAAGGCTGTAACTCTGTTTAGGTTTGCATTGGTACTCACGTAGGAATTGTTTCTGCAGGAATCTGCCTAGCATATATTTGTCTTAGAGTTCAGAACACTGACTGCTTGTTAGTAGAGGAAAAAGGCAACTTTTATCTACTGTTGGCTATACTAGACGGATGTTCAGTGGATATTCACATGGCCATGATTCAGCAACCGTATCATGTAGCCCCGACACTGAAGAAAAACTCCTCCCCCCATCGCCCCCAGCAATTCCTTTTGAATGAGTAGAATCCATTCTGGAAAAGGATCTGTAAACAATAGCTTGTGCACAGATTTCTCTTGCCATATTGAGGCTCAAGGTAAGGGTTTTTTGGTTTTTTTAAGTTAGCAGGTTCCTCTCTCCGATATTACACTACAATTTTTATGGCCTAGCAGACTTAAAGCTTTTTATAATACAAGAGAAAGATGGCAAAAGCTCACGCCAGAAAAGATCCCTCATTCATAGAGGTAGTGGTTGACACAGGCTATTGAGCCCTTACAATAGAATTGTTTGTCTTCTGGTTTTAGATGGCTTTCATTCCTCCAAATTGCTCCTTGAATAATAGAAAAAAGCAATTTGAATTTCAGTGACAGATTGGACATAACAGGTTGCAACTATTAGGTCTAATTTTACCATACTGAGAGATAAAATTGCCTAAACATAAACATCGATCACTGATGCAGTAAATTAATTTGTACAGAAAAAGTAGTTTAACTGCAGTGCACATTAAACATAGAAAATTTTCAAAATTACTGCTCTCTGAATTAATTTGTACACTTGTTTACTTGTTCAAAACACAGCGTAACTTCCCTTCCTTCCTGTCCAAGCTCACTGTGAGTCATATTTTTTCAAGGCGAGGCAAGTCATACAGTTTGGAAGATGAAACCCAGATGATTTTTGAACATGGCAATAGGTAGGCATGAAGATTCCAGGTTGGCCTTTGAGTGGGGGCTCCTTCCCAGAGGCATGAAAATATCCTCTTCTTGATGGACATGTTTAAATTCATTTAAATTAATATTTATTTTAAGCTATCATTAAGGCAAAGCTGTAAAAAAATATGGGCAGGTGATACAAGTGGATGTTTTGGGACTGGACAAATTGACAGAAGACCTCTTTCTAGTATACTTTCTTTTTCTTCAAGACAAACATGGCATTTTAATGGCCAAGGATGTTGTTTGCCTGTTTCTTGCAGCTGGAGATCAGCATGTACTTTAAAGATCTGGGATTATATTCAAGGGAATGGTTTTAAAAGTTTCTTAAAAGTTCCTGGCTAATTCAGATTAACATTCTACGCCAAAACCTTTGAAACACAGGAATTTCATTGGGACTCAAGTGCTCTCTTGTCATTTCACCCAAGAGTCATAGATCCATGGGACGTGTGGGTCTGTAGTCTAGGTTTTGCAAAAAATCTTTCATTGTATCATACATGTCTTTATCTACTTCCTATGCGTTCTCATTCCTGGTAAAACCTAGAAGAGGGAGTGAGAGGATCTGAAGGGCAGATTTTCGCTAAGAGTTAATAAAAATATATCCACAACCCATCCATTTTACAATGGTGGGTCACTACTATTCCTATTTCTCAAATAGGATATTGAGACAGTGATCTGCCCAAGGTCCTTCATGTGAATACCTTGAAGTAGGGCTGAAATTCCTAAAAAACTGATGGTTTTGATGTTGTAAATTTTCTTCTAAAACCAGAGAGCAGGTTGTGCTGAAAAAATATAGTACTGCTAAACTATAGGTAACCACAAACAAATTTTTGACTTTATATACACTTTTAAAAAAGAGAAAATGATGAGTTGTCTGAGCTGCAGTGGAACTGGATCTGCCAATGCCATTCGGTTAAATAGTATCTAGACTGCAGCTTTCAAGGGCACTGGTTTGATTCAACTACAGTTCTAATAAGTGGCAGGTTTTCAAATCTCTGAGGACTTGGCAAGGGCATGGATCTCAAGAGAAGTTGCTGCAGGTAGTTAGAAGACGATTCCTTCCCTTCTACACTGGTACACAAAGATAATGTACAATTAGCAGAAGGTCTTCACTGCATTGGGAAGCCTGAGGTTATCTCTAACGGTAAAGCTCTTAGTGGGTGGCTGGGATACAGAAAAAAAATCAGGAAAATACACAACTAAATCTGAGTGATATCTGCTGTTGGAATTGTAGTTTTAATTTTAAGTTTCCTGATACCACTCCAATGAGCAAAGTTTATTAAAGTATTTATGCCACACATTTTCTTTTAGCTGAGGTTTGAAGCTTTCCTCCAGTTTAAGGAGCCTTGGAGAAAGAGCCACTTATGTTGGAGAAAGGCTTATAGGCTGGTGGAAGACTACTTGGTGGATGGTTCGATCCACTCCAGTCAGCTATTTCAAAGAAATTCTATCTGTTAATTCAGATTTTGTGTAGTTCTAGTTTAGGGCTGCCAGACCCCCTGGACTGGCGGGGTTTACCCACTTTCTGGGGCTTCAACCTACCCGCTGGCCAGCTGGCTAGTGGGAAAGCCCCGCACCCAAGGCCGAACACCTGCAGCCATCCCCTGCAGCCATCTTCAGAGATTTAAAGGGCCCTCCATCTGAAAGCTGAATTAACAGATGGAATTTCTTTGAAATAACTGACTGGGGTGGATCGAACCATCCACCAAGTAGTCTTCCACCAGCTAAAGTCTCTGATATTCGCCCAAATGCTTATCTGCGCTCTGGTAAGTCTCTGAAAACAGTTTCTCATGCTTAATTTTTCCGCTCCCCCCTCTTTATTCCGTGTTTTCGTTCATGCGTATGGGAGGGGCCCCTCCCCTGCTCACTTCGCGTCGCTCTTTAAGGGGGGCAGCTTTCTTTTTAAGTCTTCATACTCGCTTCAGCCTGACTCACAGTTCATTGTTAGCCAACCGGCCTCGCTCAGCATCGGGGGTTTTCCACCCGATCTCCAATGCTTGTCCCGGTCAGCAGCACGCATACCATACGGTCACTCAGCGGCAGGACCTTCGCGGCGGAGGAGTGCCTCAATTCTCCAGCATTGCGCCATCGAGAGGTCACCCCTCAAAAGCCCTCTGGCTAGGAGCCTTTTGCCAAGGCTCCGGGGGGGTGTCGCGACCCGTCGCACCCCCTCCTACACACTGGTGTGCAGATTACTCTCCCGGGACGTCTGGGAGATGCGTCTGCCTGTGTGTCGCCATTAACCGGAAGTCACCTTTCTCACTCTCTTGTTGACTATAAAGGCCACACCATTTTTTCTATGGGAGTCTTGGCCACAGTAGTAGATGTAATGGTCTTCTGAGTTAAATTCACCCATTCCCGTCTACTTTAGTTCACTGATTCCCAAGATGTTGATGTTCAGTCTTGCCATCTCATTCTTGACCACATCCAACTTACCTTGATTCATAGATCTTACCTTCCAGATTCCTATGCAGTATATCAGACACATCCACAGCTGAGCGTTCTTTCGGCTTTGGCCCAGCTGCTTCATCCTTTCTGGGGTTACTTGTACTTGCCCTCTGCTCTTCCCTAGTAGCATATTGGACACCTTCTGACCTGAGGGACTCATCTTCCAGCATCATATCTTTTAGCCTTTTGTTACTGTCCATGGGGTTTTCTTGGCAAAGATACTGGAGTGGGTTGCCATTTCCTTCTCCAATGGATCATATTTTGTCTGAGTTCTTCGCTGTGACCTGTCCATCCTGGGTGGCCCTCCATAGCATAGCCTGCAGCCTCATCAAACCATGCAAGCCCCATCGCCACGTCAAGGCAGTGATCCAACAGTTATGCTATGGTTCAGTTTTAATTTAAACATTTTTAACATTTTACAGTTTTATCACAAGCAGCTTCTCTGGACAGGTGGCATATATATATATTCCAAGTAAATAAAAAGTGTAGCTAGAGTTAGTATTCATTGGAACATGATCAATGCTCCCTCTAAGCTCTGGAGTCTCGTGAGCAAAAATTCTACTTTGTGAGCTACTGGCATTAAACTTGTGAGTGAGCAATATGGCCACTGCATAAATTAGTTTGCTCTGGAGCCATCCTTCCTGAGCTAAGACAAAAATATGTGAGCTGGAGGCTAAAAAACTGTGAGCTAGCTCACACTAACTCAGTTTAGAAGGAACACTGGTTGAGGTATGTATGCAGCATGAGCTATACATAATTTTGAAGATTTTTTCTGTGTTGTGTAACATCCTGAGAAAGAAATCTGGTGTGTTCCCCCCCCCCCCCCCCCAAACATGACTTTATATGGACAAGCTGTCATTGCATATTAAAAAATTCACTCTTAATATTAGATCATAAATCTTATTAACTAAACAGTGTGTTATTGAGATTGTTTTCATAGTAATGCAAGGAAATTAGTTTATTGTCATACCTCTAAAACTACAAATTATTTCCTCAAAATCTACAAATTATTTTCTTTGTGTGAACATTGCAACAGCATTGATGGGGCTAGTTGAATGGGATTTTTATGGAAATGGCTGATAGGATGCAAACTATATAATCAGATCTATCCACATGATTGTTGTATGAACTTGTTCATAAATTACACAAGACTTGTTAGCTTCTCCTTGCAATCACTTTGCCTACTATGTTCCTCCTCCTCCTTTTCTGATGTTGCACCTACTTCATGGGAAACCAGAAGAGGTGTGGAGTATTTCCTATTTTCAGATGTTTAAGAAAAGATATGAAATTGTGTTGTTTTGAGAGAGTTCTTGATTGATGGTATGGAGTGTGTTGTTTTGCTCACAGTGTTTGTTGACTAGTGATTTTGGATTGGGGGGAAAGCATATAGGGTTTGTGATTGTTGTATTACTTTTTTATTTATGGTTGTAGGCCACCTTAAGGCCATTCTTAGGGGAAAGGCAGGGTATAAATATTTTGAATAAATAAATATTTACACACAGTATGGAATCACATTGAAGTCTGGTATGCACAGCTCACACATAACAAAGGCCAGCTTCTGCGTGATTCTCTATGCAGCAGACTTCCTGAGTGATGATGGGATTGCATGCCTTTGTGTCCCTGTAAACAGGGGAGGGAGGGAAAACATACATTTCCTGAGGTCAGGCGAAGGGAAGATTAGTCAAAACTGAGAGTGGAGCAGGTTAACTGATTCCTTTCTACCTTACCATTCATGAGTCTATAGTAACACCAAACTGTCAATATAGCGTATGGTTTCTGATAAATACTGGTTCTCAGCTGAAGAGATTATTCTGATAAGATAAGGGATTCTTTAAAAAAAACAGAGAGAGAGAGAGTCAGAAAGTATGTTAACTGTTTTGGCTGTTGAATACCCCCTGGTAGCCAAAGATAAGACACCTTGAGCTGCTCAGAAGATTTTAGACAGGATGTAAATGAAGCAATAAAAAAAAAAAATCAAATTCAGCCGCTATTCTGTTTCTTGTTTTTCCCCCCCAGTCATGACAACCAAAGGTTTAATTTACTGTATTTCCCACAGTGCTTCCATCCCATACACAAGAAACTGTTCTGGGTTGTTTTAGGTATAGCCTTTAACAAAGAAAAGATACCTGCATTTCTGAAGAGGCCTCTATTTCAGACAGCTTATTGTGAGTTTCAGCAGGCTTTCCCAAATGGAATTTATGAGCAAGAGAAGGAAAATGTTGGCTGCAAAGTAGTAGTTTCCTTGTTTTCTTCTTGCAATTAAGTCAGACCACACTGGGAAACAGGCTTGCAACTGACAAAAAAATAAGCCTCAAATAATACAGTAACATTTGCAACAGCAAAGTTATTAGTTTTTTATTTCACCTCATACTGATAGATCTAATGTATCACTCTGTTCACATCTGTGTGAAGAGAAGACAGCAATTCCAAGTGTCCTTGGAGGTATCCACAATCAATTATGTCATGGACTAGGACCATACACCTACACTGTTTTCCTTATTGGCCATGAAGGAGATTCTCAAAGGTGTGAAAGGGGGTACCATGGAAATGGTTATTGAACCCTACAGCCACTTTGGGCTGTTAAAGTGTTCATAGTGCTATTTAAGGAATCAGATTTTCCAGATGTGTCCTTTAAATTTCTTTATCCCTTCCACTATCTGAAGTTTTAGCAAATTGACTTTATGCTGAATCTTGTGATCAGATGTGGGATAGATGCTCTTGTTACTGCTGACCCTGAAATAAAATGTATTCCCTTAGGTATTTGTCCAAATTAACACTTAGAGTTTTAGTCTTAAGCGCCTGTGGGGGCAAGAGAATCTTGCACTAATTTAATTTATCCTGTCCTCAAGTTCAGATAAACTAGAGTTGTTCATTAGGGATTCTGAAAAATGCCATAGTGAGTAATGAAAGCACAAAAGTACAAAAGAACTCCAGACTCAGAACTTAGCATGTTTGTTCTGTAAGGCATGTTTTTCCATCCTTCACCTTCCACAGGCTGTGGCTCAGTGGTAGAGCATCTGCTTGGCATGCCAAAGGTACCAGATTCAATCTCCAGCATCTCCAGTTAAGAGGTCCAGGCAGCAGGTGATGTGATCTCAGCCTCAGACCTTGGAGAGCTGCTGCCAGTCTGAGAAGACAATGCTGATGTTGATGGACCATTGGTCTGATTCAGTATAAGGCAGCTTCATGTGTTCATACCTCTCTAGTGGTTGGCATGGTGGTTTGGTTAGAATGTGGATTTGGGACATGGGAAGCTCAGGTCTAAATTCCCACTCAACTTTCAAGCCTTGGACAAAATTCTGTGGCTTGGTTTGGACATGTTACCACACTGTGATCAGATTCACTTGCATACTTGCATGATTCCCCCTTCCTTGTATCCCTGGTGTGTTAATTAATTACTTCTGTTGTTCAATCCAAGCAAGCAAACTTCAGACAAACCACTGTTTGCAGTTCTTGTTTGCAGAGCAAGTATATGCCATAGATTGCAAGTTCAGATGTAATAGTAAACTGCGGTTTGCTGCAAAAGTGGAAGTAACTTGAGAAGAACAAAGGAGGCGAAGAACGGATTTCACAACTGAGCCTAAAGCTCTTTCATGCCAAATCATGGGTTGACATTACATCTAACCAGTTTATTGTGGGGCTTTAATTGTGCTATGAGTTTGTTAGGAAGTGTGTGCCTAATAAATTGAATGAATAAATAATTGAGAGGCCTTCCTGTTTAGCTGCAGGCAAGAAATATAAGAAGCCATCTTTTATATGGGATTACATGTCCTTATTGAGAAGAAAGACACTTTTCCATTGTCTCATTCCACAGGAATGTGTAAAGTGATGTGGGCCTTCTCTAGGGTTGCCAGGTCTGGATTAGGAAATTCCTGGAGATTTTGGAGGTGGTGCCTGGAGAAGATGAGATTTGGTGAGGGGCCCTCAGCAGGGTATAATGCCATACAGTCCACTTTCCAAAGCAGCCATTTTCTCCAGGGAAGCTGATCTCTATTGTCTGGAGACCATTTGTACGTCCGGGAGATCTCCAGCAACTACCTGAAGGTTGACAGCCCTAAGCTTCTCTCATGTAGTCATTACTTCATTTCAACTCCTATGCATTATTTCTAGGGAAAAGAGCAGATTTGATGATGTAGCAACAGCTTTAGTTCCTTCAGTCTTGATATGTTTCTTCTTTAATGTTTTTAATGGATTCTTTCTAGGAACGTTGTATGGTTGTGTTCTTATAATTGCGTGTTTTCAGATTTATCTCATCTTGCCTCATACCTAAGCTTCCAAGCCTTTCCCCATGGTCAGGGAGTATTTTGTAGCTCTGTCAGCAATTTCCTGTACTTGCCTGATTTTGAGAACTGTGGAGCCATGCTACCTCATAAAGCCCTGATTTGGCATATACTATAGCTAACCTTCATGAAACTCAGAACTCTCATATTATGGTAAGTAATGCAAGAAATAATGGGTAACTATTTGATAACAGTATTTGCCAAGTCCTTGAGATCTTTCTTAGTTCCTATATTTCCTACACTGAAAACTCAGATTAAACATAAAACATTGAGAAACACAGGAGTGTTAGGCTATGGTGATATCAGTATGCTGATGATACTTAACTCTCTCACACACACACTGTCAGATGCTAAGGAGCCAAAAAAATAATAATGACTGAATTGGTGTCTAAATGAAGTTTATCCCAACCAGAATAGGGGTGCTTCCTGGATAAGTGTTACTGGCCACAGTAATTTACACATGTTCTGATAACTTCCAGCTCTGACTATTTTAATCTGCTCTACATGAGGCTGCCTTTGGATAGTTCTCAGAAACTTCAGGAGATTCAAAATGAGATCATCTGACCAATTTTTGAAGCAAATGGCTTTGATCAAATTACCCAGACTCTAATCTAGTTTTTAAAGCTTCTAGTTAGTTTTGGGGCCAATGTTGGATTTGATCTTTAAAAACCTTCAACCTGGTGTTGCATTGTTAGCCATCTTGAGAATGAGAAAATAAGGGATTTTGCATAAAATATTAATAGTTTTAAATAAATAAATGGTTTGCGATCAGGATACTTGAAAGACTGTCTTCTCAAAGAGGAACCAACCAGACATTGAGACTTTGGGAGTTCTTGTTTCACGTGTCTTGCTTCACATGTCATTGTTATCAGAAGTTTGGTCTTTTCAGTAGTGGCACCAAGACTGACTCCCATTTGACACTTTCACTTTGTTCTTCAGGATTGTTCTCCTGAAAATTTCTTTTTCATCAGAGCTGACTGATGTCTGGTTCCTGATTGATGTGTAGTTACTGGGTGGGACTGATGTGGACTCTGTTCTTTCTGCAGATATTTTTTATTGCTGTATTGTTGTCTTTTGTTTTAAAATATTGTTATTCTGATTTTATGTAAGATTATTTCTGGTACTAGAAAGAGACATAAATATTTAAATGAATAAATTTCCATTACCAGATACTTTGAGTTAGACACTGAAATCTTTTAAATTTAATCTCCCCTAATTCCGCTCCTTACTATAGCCTCCATCTCACATGGCTTTTGACCATGCAGGTCCTATGAGCCCTAAAATAACCATTTTGGTGGTCAAGGGGGGGACCCTCTTATCCCTTTTTCATCAGCATAAAATCTGATTGGATCCAACTCCTTGCCTCCCCACGTTTGAATGCAACCAGCAACTCTGGAAATAGTGTATTGGGGGGGGGGATATTGTGAAGGATTCTGTCCTAAGAAGAAACAATTCAAGCATTGTTGTGAAACATATCTCACACCCATTGATGGTGACTCAGATTTGTTTTTAATTGAGGTGTTGAGTAAGTAGTGAGCTATCCAGCAGTGGTGCATTAGATGAAGATTATTTAAATCCATATTTTCTGTTGTCTTTTAAGCACTGAGGATGAAAACACTTGTCTTATTTGTACTCTTGAATTTACAATTGAAAATCTACTTGGGAAGGTTCTTGTGACATAAGCATGAAAGGAGTATTTCCAATATGCATGAAAATGTCTAATCTGTTGATTCTAGGATGTGTGTTCCTTTCTTGTCCTAGTGTCTAAAACAGAAGAAAGCCACCAGATGCTATTGTTAATGCAGAACCTCTTTCAATTTCTCCCCTAGTAACCCAACTGTTAATGCATTTAATTGGTCCTCCCAGAATAGTTTTGAAATATTGATAGATTTTTAAAAACATCTGTAAATTATAAATAATTTTTAAAGTTCACATTTCTCTTTTGAATGCCCATTACAGAGTATTAGTTTTCAAGCAGTTAAATAAGTTATGAGACAAATGAGTGAGTTAAATGTGGGGCCACTGATGTGAAAAAATGTGGTGGTTGTATTATTAAAGTTGTAGCTTTCCAAAACTGTTTATATATCTCTTGAGAATAAATGCAGGAAATTCTGGAATAATGTTTGATATTCTATTGCAAGTGACTTGAGGTTTTAACATATCATAGTGACTGTTTTTAATCTTCTGCTTCAATATCACACACTGTCTGGGGTCACAAAAATGTGTGGACACAGTGAATGGTCAGCAAATTATCACATCACTGAAAGTTGTATGAAATGTTCTGCGTAATTTGTTATAGTATTGGATTACAGCCAAACTACTCCTTTCATAAGCAGGCAGACACTAATGCTTATACCAAGAGGGAGGAACAATTACTGCCCAATCCCTCTTCCCAACACAGACTTTCCCTTGTCACATCATTCTTGAGGAGCCCTTGACCTTCTTGAGCAGATTTTTTTGGGGTGCAGGGTCTGCTACAGGAAGGGAAAGGTCAGAACATTTAATTCTTTAAAGTGAAGCTCTGATGTCAGTTCTTTGGATCCAACTTGTAGTGTATTAACTATGCCCACACATAAATTGAGTTTTGCTGAGAGAACAGATTTTTCCTGCCTTTTCCCATCTTCTGCAGCTGTCCTCCCGCACCCTCATACTCTTGAGGATTGATGAACCCGCAGGAACAGTTTGGACTTGTAGCATGGAGGGTGGAGAATCCTAAAAAATCATGGATCCCAACCCTTCGCATGAGCACGTGTCTTCCATTTGCACACGGATCAAACCATTGACAGTTGACAATGTTTAAATTATGTGATGTACTGAGAAAATAAAAAATAGTGATCCTGTTATTTATATATATTCATGCCATCTATTGTACAATGGTTTGTTTTAGTAGTTAGCTGAGCGCTCTCTCTCTCTCTCTCTCTCTCTCTCTCTCTCTCTCTCTCTCTCTCGCCACGTGTGCTTGTATCTTCATATTTCCTTGAGTTTCCTTATCTTATTTCCAGGGTAGCTTTCCAGGCAATTAGTTGCACTTTACTTATAATAAAATACATCCTTTACTGAAATCTGAAACAACCATTACAAGTAACCTATGTGATATGTAATACCCTTGACACAAAAATACTCTTTGACAGAAGCAGTCTTTTAAAGCACTTGGTCTACTATCTGTCTGCTCAACTGACCTATCTGGGTCATATTCATTCATTTACTATTTAATCTCATTTACTATGCAATCCTATGCAGAATTATTCTAGTCTAAACCCATTTATTTTAGTGAGTTAAGTCTGAAGTAACTCTGCATAGGATTGCTCTGTTCATTTTGTAGTGGTGTGTGTGTTGACTACTATGTGTATGCTCAATGTTTCTGTGTCAGTGTTTTTGTACATGTAAATCTGCATACAAGCATAAGGGTGTGATATAGGTTTGTTTCTGCTTTTGTCCCACTGCTAGAATATATTGCTTTGTCAATTCTTTTTTTATACTGTATTTTCTTTGAAAGTAACCATTGTTGTAAATCCTGTCCCTGTTAAAGAACCTTACTCTGTTGTGCTTGCACATAGATCATTTTGAGCCTCTGGGGCCCAAGGACAGTTATGGGGCCCAAGGACAGGTCTACTGTTACAGTTAACCAGTCCAGGCAGCAAAAATATATCAGACAGACCTGCAGTTGGGAAGTGTCTGGCCCTCTGATGTACTGTATTTTCTTTTTGATCATAGTAATCCAGCAACCATAGGTTGCTTGGTGACTTCTAATATCGGAAGAAAGTGACATTTTTTCTCTCTCCCTCTCTCTTCTGTGGCACAGAAGTGAAATTTAGGAGGGGGAGATTTCCGATTTGCTTTAAATGTGGTACCCATGCAGTTACACATGTGTAATCATCCAGCCTGAACAACTGTTGGGAAACTCTGGTAAGCAGCATCAGAAACTGTAGAGATCTCTACTCTACTCAAGTGAGAGGCCAAGCTGTGTATAGGTTTGTCTGTTGTTCATGTGGTACAACTCTGTGGTAGCCTTTTCTTCCCCAATACAGAAGAAAGTAAAGTCAATTAGGGATTATCAGAAGGAAATTATTGAAAACTGCAGCACCAAAATTGCTGCCACCCATCTTGTGGGGGGGGGGGGTTGGCTGTGGCTAACATTTCCCTTTGGCTACCATTATGTAGAGGAGCTGCGGTGGCTCAAGTGGTTAAGACGCTGAACTGCAGGCTGTGGAAGGTCGGTAGTTCAGCAGTTCAAGACCCAGGTGCCGCATGACGGAGTGAGCTCCCATCTCTAGTTCCAGCTCCTGCCAACCTAGCAGTTCGAAAGCAAGAAATTGCAAGTAGATAAATAGGTACCACTTCAGTGGGAAGGTAACAGCGTTCCATGCGCCTTGGTGTTTAGTCATGCCGGCCACATGACCATGGAAATGTCTTCGGACAGCGCTGGCTCTTCGGTTTTGAAACGGAGATGAGCACCACAACCCTAGAGTCGGATTTGACTGGCTTTCGAGCAAGGGAACCTTTACCTTTACCTTACCATTATGTATCCAGGGACCTTCCTGTGGCTGATGGGAATACTATGGGGATGTTTTGGCCTGATAATATGGTTTTTGACTCCCAAGAGCTACATATATTCTTCATAGGCAGGCCAGGTTGCCTACTTTGGCCCACTGCTAGTGGGCTAATTTCCCCTGACTCCTGCCACTGTTCCATAGGGTGGCTGGAGAAAAATGAGGGAAGCCACTATGATGTTTGTTACTTCTGGCTGCATGTTGTGAGATGCTCTAGGCTTCACCAGAAACTCTATATTCAGTAAAAACATGGAGCTGTCATGTGTACTGGGCTACTGAGTCACACCATTGATCTATGAAGGCCTTTACTGTCTACTCTTACTGTAGTTTTCCAGAGTCTCAGGCAGAAGTCTTTCACATCCCGTTACTTGATCCTTTTTAAACTAGAGATGTCAGAGGTTAAACTGGGGACCTTATGCATGCAAAGCAACTGATCTACCAATGAGCTTTGGCCCATCTCTTAATATATCCTGTGGCCACTGTGGGTCTGTTGTTCAGGAACTATTGCCTACCATTGCTGGATATATTAGATTTTTAAGACTAAACATGATAATCAGCACTATTGTTCACAGTGAGATTATCTAAACAGAAAAAAAATGAAAATAAAAATTGTACAATTGAGAAAAAGCTTTTATCACCTTTGGGGAGGGTGAGGAGGAGGAGATTGGATTTATACCCTGCCCTTCACTCTGAGTCTCGGAGCAGCTTACAAACTCCTTTCCCTTCCCCTCCTCACAACAGACACCCTGTGAGGTAGGTGGGGCTGAGAGAGCTCTGAGCGAACTGTCCTTGATAGAACAGCTCTGACAGAACTATGGCTTGCCCAAGGTCATCCAGCAGCAGCAAGTGGAGGAGTGGGGAATCAAACCCGGTTCTCCCAGATTAGAGTCCGCCCACTTAACCACTACACCAAACTGGCTTTGGCCATCTGAGAGAGTTCTGATAGCAAGCCGTATTTAGTTTGTGGCACCCAAGAGAGACTCCCTCCCTTCTTTACAAGAGAAAAATACCCCTTGCTTTGGGTGAAACAAGATAAGCCATTGATACACTTAAGGGAGGGGTTGGCATGCACCTCTCAGGCAATGGGCAATCAGGGCAGCTGTCCCAGGTCTGTGGTAGGTTGGGACCCCCAAGCAGCCACAACCTCACCCACCCCAACAAACAGCAGGCTCCCACAGCTGCCACTGCTTGTTCCCATCGGGCTCAGGCAGTTGGCTTCTAGCAGTGGCTCCTGATGGGACGATATGGCAGGAACACTGATTTTTGGCATCCATCCTGGTTTTTTCCCAGGGCCCCAGATTCACTAACTTTTGCATCTGTTTTGATCCTGACTAAACAAGAAAACTACACTTCTGTGGACCACCCGTTCCTCTTTTGGGAAGAGCTTGCCTTCTTGTTTGAGAACCTGGATCTAATTAAGAAATTTGCTCAAAAGGTAAATCCCCAATCGGCCAGGTTGCAATCCCGCAGCTAACATACACTTCATCTTGTTAGGAGGTACAACTGATTTTGAAAGATGTTGGCGCCATTTCCATATTCTTAACAATGTATTTATTTTATTTCTTGCTTGGACCCAGTTTATAGAGAGTAGCATTTTCCGAAACACTCAAGGTCCTGTTGACTTGGATCACGATCTTGTTAAGAGCTTTGGCAGTGTTAGCCAAAATAAAAAGGAGGGGGGGATGTAAAGGAAGAACAGAGCACCTACTTTTCTGCTTGAAAAAATATTCCAGCCCAAATGTGTCTATGTCATGTACCTTTCTGATGCCTAGCCACCCCTGTTCAGAAGCAGCTCTGTTAATTCAGTGAGCAACACTGGGGATAAGATCACTTTCAAGACTTCACAACTATTGAGGTTGGCACATGAGTGGCTGGCTGCTTGCGCCACAGAGGTGCTTTGTGCTTTGATGCCTCCTCCCTCACACCCCTATGGAATAACTCCTTCTGGTATTACTTCACTTTTCTGTTAGCAGAGCACTTTCCTCATAAATATAACTGAACAGGTGTTACTTTGCCACTAACTGAGTTTCCAGCTGTCCTCCTCCAACACAGACTGGGCGAAAATCTGTTGTTTGGTACTGTTAGGCAGACTAGAGTGCTCTCAAGCCTGAGACGAAGGCCTTTCTTGCAGGATATGGTGGTTTTGCTGCCAGAAGATGGCCAGGAAGGCCTGGCTGGCTAACAAAGACAGTCCTTCAGCTGCTGGGTGTAGTTCCAGCTTTGCATTCCCTTTGGCAGCAGCACAGAGACTGCTGCAGTGTGGCCAGCCAGCAAAATTAGGAAATAAGGACCTCTTTTATTTACTCAGGCTGCTGAATCATGGGCATTCCTGTCTGCTTGAAGAGAAAGTCAGGCAGCTTTACTTTCCACTGGCAGTCTCCAGAGTGTTTGGTACTTTCATCTCAGAGTGTTCACACACTTGTTTTAATGTGCTTTATGGAAATGGTGAAACTCAGCAAGTAAAGAGGAGAAAAATCACACACATATACAACCTTACCACTGCCCCATGCACTGACTATGCACTCAAATTTCCATCTTCAGAATGACTTCATAAGGCAGGCAGCTTTTCAGTTGCATAAGGCAAACCTGAATTTAGAGTCAGCTGGTGTGAAGAGCCTGGTTCCCCAAAATTAAAAATTAACATGGACATGCTAAGTGCATCACATTGAAACGCAGAATCCTTGCTGTTACACAAAAAAGGCATTTACAGTGAGGAGCACTTAGTGACCAGTAGGATATAAAAGAAGGCACACATACGCATGCACGAACTTAGTGATTTTTTTAAAATGCCATTTATACAAAAAACCCCAACAACAACAAGAACCCACCCCCAAATCATAAATAACTCTGGAGAGTTTTGGGATATTGCCAGTAAGCAACTCCCACTGTTTCCCCTGGGAAATGTGTGTCTAGAAGTGAACCTAGGGGCAAAATATTTTGGTAAACTTTTGTATAAAGCATAAATTAAAATATAATTATATTGACCTAATTCTGCATGCCACTGTATATATTTTTATATTCCTGTATTACAATGGCATTGATGGTACTTCAGTGCCATTATTGTCCAAATATGTGTGAAAGACTTGAAACAGGTCATCTTTTCCATTTATATTCAAGGCTATATTTATATATAAAGTGCTTTTGATCTTATATCTGCAATTCATTGTTCCAGCATGATAGCTGCTACATAGTTCAGCTTGCTTCCACCAGGTTGTCATTTCTACCCAGTATTTGAAGTAACCATGGCCACCATGACACCTTTCCCATGTGTTTTAAAATTGCTAGTTCCACACACTTTTTGGATTCTGCCCTTCATGCATGACCACTGTTTTGGCTTGAGAATAGACAACAAAAATGCTGGGTGGTCATGGCAGACAGGCAGCACAAGGCTTGCTGGTCCACTCCTGGCAACTAAGCAGATGTTACTTGATACAGAGCTGATCCCCTGGGTAGATTTCTACTTGTAGATTTCACCCAATTTGTATGTGCAAAGTTCCTTCCTCTGCCACCCCCCCTTCCCCCCAGGAAATTCTTGTTAATTTCTATTCATGCCAAATGGGAAATCTTACCAGGTATCAATGCAGCAAGAGATCCCTTTACAGTGCAGAAAATGTAGAATTTCACTTTTAAAATAGAGTTGCAATAATTAGCTTTCTGCAGTCTTAATATTGTTTTAAATGAGATATCCTTATAACTGTAAGGGTTATTATTCCACTGAATCATTTTGGCCCTGATTCATAAAAATAACTCAGATCTGTTTCTGAAGTTTATTAATCTCTTTCCCCTCCTTCACTTTGTGTGCCTTCTCTAAAAGTTTAGAAGGGGAGGAAAAGAGGATGCCATACCTTTATTCATATTTCCCCCCCTAATTTGAACCTAATCTTGGGGGAGTCTGAGGTAAAGGTATAGGTAATAATTGCACTGTCTGGGCACTCAAATGAAGCCGTTTTAATGCACTGTCAGTAATAGTTTCCTTCTATTGCAAACACTCATGCTGCCTTTCCACAAATATTTATAAAGCAATATAGAATGAACCATATCCCACTCAGTTCAATTAAAAACAAATGAGCATAAGCAGTTGTGTTTCATGCATTGCAGAATATGCTGTTTTCCTGCCACAATATCTATCAATTGCTACATTGGAAACTTGCAATAAATAATATAAATTATTTTACACAGAGAACCACTGCCATGATCCTTTATTCTAAATACTGAAGAATAAGAGATGTACCTGCGGTAAAAGAACACACGAACATACTGCTCAGGTTATATTAACACATTATGTTAGAACAACAAAAAAAGGAAAACAAAAATGAAATCAACAAAATAGTAGCCTGTGTTCTCCTATCACTTTTTAGAAAAACAAAGCACAGACTTCAACAAATGTTAGCCATGAATTTAACTGGTTTCAGGATTTGGGTGGTATATATAGTGATAAAGCATTAGTTCTGTATTTCGTTATCTGTAATTTTAATATTAAAACCCCTTATAATAAAATATTTACACTGGAGACTTGAGGTATCTTGAAGAATAGAGTGGCAGATTTTCTTCACTGGACGTTTTGGCACAAGAAGGGAAAACACCTGTTCTTTCCCCCCTTTTTTTTTTCTACAAAAAGGGTCTACAAGCTATGGGATAAAGGAAAAAAACCTCTAAAAACCAAAGAGTGGGTGTCATACCAACTGCTTTAACAAGATTGCAAGCTTATATATCTGGATATTCAAGTTGAACCACTGCACATGTTCATCTATTAAACTTCAACTCTAAATGAAAACATCGTCTGCTATGACTTCATAAAGAGCCTAAGAAATCTTATTTTAAACATCTATTAGGGCTTCAGAATTATGATAAATCATTCTTATCCTTTGCCTTCCTCAACTTATAGCCTTGTTTTGGGCCGTAGCCCCCAAATTTGAGTCTGATTCTTCACCAGAAGATTACTCCGCTCCATTTCCACCTCTCTTCTTTGGACTGTCTTTTTCTTCTTCATTTTCCACATCTGCTGGGCAACTATGAAGATACAAGAATTCTCTTGCCTTTTCTTCAGTGTCAGTTTTCTCTTTTCCATTCACAAACTTAAAGATGACTCCTTCTGGCACAATCTATCTGTAGACAATTTGTTTCTTTTGCAAAAATGTGACCAAGTCTTTATATTTTTGTCTTCTCTTCCTTATTTCAAATGGAATATCCTTTAAAACCTTTATCTCTTTGCCCTTGATTTTCAGGGTAACTCCATTGGCCGGTTTAAGAATTTGATCTCTCATGTTCCTTCTGGAGAATCTCACCATCACTTCTCCTGGCAGATTATTTTTCCTTATAAATTCTATATACGATCTGTAGACCATATCAATATTGCTTTGCAAAGTCTCAGCTTTAATATCTGCCATTTGCCCCAGTGCTTCACACATTAGCTGTGTGAGATTCTCCCCTCTTTTCTCAGGAATTCCCTGGAACCTTAAGGCATAGCTTGCCCTTTCCATTTGCAACTGTAGCAATTGAGACTCGTCTGTTTGTCGTTTCTTCTCCATTGCCTGCATTTGTTTTTGCAGCTTTTTAGTATTGGTGTCAACTTCTTTAAGTTCCTGTTCAGTTTCAACCATCTTTTTGACAGTCTCATTTATTTATCTAGTTTTTTGTATATCTAGTTTTGGATTTATCAACATCACTTGTTCCAGCAGAGGGTGTAGTGCTTCATTCAATATCCTTTGAAGGTCTGAGTTTGTGTCCTGTCTGGGCACAACACTCGCTGGGCTAGCACTTCCAGCAGCCTTAGCTTTCGCTATCTTCTCTTTCTCCTCTTTCCTCGTCGGAGGCACCATTTTTGAGGGATTGTTTACTTTTCGTAAAAAGTTATCACAGTCTCTAAAGCTCTCAAATGTGCCCGGTAAGTTCTTAGAAGTCTTTTATTTCAGTCTTTTATGCTTCAAAAGCCTGCCCCCCACCTTAATGGTAAAGTTTGCTTTATGTTTGTCTTCTCGGAGGAGAGTCCCCTCCCCCGCTTGCTTCCCACGGGGTGGCTTTGGCTCTTTTCATTGTTCTAACTTCAACTTAACTCACAGTTCAGTGGCAACACTATTTTCAGTTCGCTTAAATTTCCAAGTTGCTTGATCATCCGGTGCTTGATCCGGTGTACGCTTCTAGTTCCATCGGGAAACTCCATAGTAGGACCGTCAGGGCATGGATACCTCCCCTCGCTGGCAGGATCACCAGAGGGGAAGCCTTCTGGTGCCCCATGGCTTGGAACCCATCTCAAAGGTTCCGTGGGAGATGCGGACATTCGCACCCCCTCCTAGCCACGGGTTCTGGCGATCGTCTCCCAGAGGTGCGTGAGAATGCGACCGCCATAACGAACACCGAAACCGGAAACCTGGAAAACACTTGTTCTGAGCAACTGTTTTTGTAATTATTTTATATTACTTTTGATTTTTTTAAAAAAAACAAAGTGACAGGGTTACACTTAAAGTCTCTACGAATGAAATAGTTAAAATTTGAAGACACAGCTGTCTGAGAATACCCATTGCTCATCACAGAAGATAAGAAAATGTGCTTAGTAGGTTTTTCTGTTGCCTCTGATAGTTTAAAGATGGTAGACCTGAGAAAAAGTGGGCCTCTTTGGGTGTGGTGGTGTGGAAAAGGCAAGGGACATGGAAAGTATTCCCAGGAACTGATTCCCCAGGGATCTGAGCATGTGCCTGGAGGCTTCTCCCTCCCTTCCTGGCTGAGCACTTCAGGAAGGGAAGAGAATCAGTTCCTGCTTGTCAGACCATGCCCAGAGGAATTGTCATTCATCAGGCAGGAGATACCATCCTTTCCCTGCAAAGAGCCCAAAGGAGAAAAATCTTTCGAAAGAATAGGGGGGTTGGGATAAAGCATCACAGAGGGGGGCATGGTTATGGGCTTTCCTTAGGTTCTGATTCTTTCAAAGGGCCTGTACATACAATATATATCAAGTGTATGTTTAACATGCCAGTGTGATACTCAGACATTCTCATGCTAATATATGCACATTAGTTCAGCTCAGTTTCTTTGCATAACATCCGTAGGTCATCACAAGACTATGTTTCTCACAAGTAAATACAGAAGGGTTTTGTGGAGATAACAAAAGATACACATAACCAGAATTAACTTATCCATTTATAAACCAGAATAGCAACAGAACCTCAGACAGACAGACAGATATCTAATCTATCTGTATACACACATGTATACAGAGAGAGAGAGAGAGAGAGACTGAGGTTTTTATACTGCGTTATAAGGTACTAAGCTCTGTAAGAAACAGGAATACATTGTGCATACTTAGGTAACATTTTCAGAGCTGCTACAGCATTTACATTAAAGGTATACACATTAAGATCCCATTAGAAAATAGCAAATTTAATAGAGCTCTATTAGGTTAGAATTAAGGGGCATGTTCAATGTAGTTTGTATATATTTAAGTTTCTTTAAAAGGGGAGCATAATTTGTTTTCTGTAAGGCTCTGATGCTATGGAGTAAGAGAGAATACCTTAAAGGTTTCTCATAGAAATTGAGAACCCTAATGAACCTGTTTCCTGACACTCCCTTGAATTTAGTAGGTGACTTAATCCTCAAAACTGCAATCCTAAACAGAATCACACTCTTCTATCTCCATTGAGTTTAACTGACTTTGAAGATAGTAACTGTGCTTAGGACCGTACTGTATGATTGATAACCTCCTTGGAGTACTTTTGGGTTGTGAATCCTAGTTGAGGATCCGGCCATGAATCAGGCATAATTTGTAGAAAGCCTTTCTTGCAAGTTCAGAAGAGGACCACAATTTGTACAGTGTTCAGCTTGCACTGAAAGGCATTGTTGCGATGGGCAAGGATCCAGGAATAGTGTTGGTTGTTTTTTCAGATTTTAGATTATTGCTGACTGGTGTTGATAGTGAGATGGTGGTTCTCGATGCAGGAAAGGAACAAATCTTCATCTGTTTCCTGTGGATAAGCAAAATCATTATAATCTAATGAAATCTTGTTACCTTAAAGAAAGCAGCCTTGGAATGTGTTTCTAGAACCAATTCTTACCTCATGTTTTATAATATCTTGCTTGTTAACAGTCCTGTAAATTTTAAGGAATTTGTTGCACACTTTGAAGAACCACTTTTCCCAATAATGTATTCAGAGTTTTGGGAGGATGAGGGTGGGAAGTGGAGAGAAGACGGCATTATCCTAGCTTATTTTGTTTTGCAAGAAAAAAAATGACACAAGATTACTTTAAAAAGAAACCAAAAAACAAATGTTCTAGAGAACCGTTCTTACACTAAGAAGATTCTAAAGGACAGCACGTGAGAAAGTTCTCTTAAGATTACATACGTAATGGGTCTAGCTACCATTCATTTAAATGGATCTTATGCAGAGAAACCTAGAGATGGGTTGTGCCATAAACATGAACATTGATTGGGCTCTCTACATTGTCATTTCCTTCTATGTTTTAAAAAAAGGTATTGGGGATACGGATAGAGACAAGACTGTGGCTTGGCTCTTGATAGAGTACCATGTGTAGAACTGCCCAAGAGAGTGGGCAGAGCAGTTTGGTTCAGATTAAACATTCTTCTCTGGAGTCAGGAAACCTCCAAGAGCAGAGCAATAGCCCAAATCATGGTTTGTCAGTTTTGGCTATAACAAACTATGGCCTAATTGTGGTTTGTAGACCAGCTTCAAACCACTGTTCTAAACTCAGTTTGTTTGCTATTTGCAAATCATGGTTTGTGGGTTCAGATGTAATGCTTAACCATGGTTTAGCTTTGTAGACCAGGTGAAGATGTTCTCTGTGAACAACAAAGCAACATACGTTCTAGTTATGGTAAAGCCTATTAATCCCAATAACGAGGTAGTATAATGTCTAAATAGTTCGGATTACTATTTGGCTTCTACTTTTGTTTGTCTTTCAGAGTTACTCATAGATCTTTCAGCTTTTATCGTAATAATTTGTCATTTGTTCCTGTTTCCAGTTTTTAATGTTGCTTTGTCTATGGTCAATGAAATGTTCAGACTCTGTTTTATTTAGGAAGTTGAACCAGTAAGTTTTTTTGTGAAGAGGAAGAAATGGTGGGCAACCTCTTGAACTTTAAAGGAACAAAATACACTGTTAGAATTTGGCTTTTGTGAAGTTCACTCTTTTCACTTAACCCTGGCTGACTAAGTACATGTAATACTGTCTCATGTGATCCCCGTTATATATTCATCTTTCTCCTGGTTACTGGCAACCAAATTCTTGACTGTTGATGAAACTTTTCTTATTTTACATTGCTGAAGATATAATTGATATAAAACTTTTTATTGTTCTTTTCTTCTCAGTTCTCGTATTTGAGTATCAATGTTTATAATAACCTACTAAAGCATGTTGTTCTCAGGACCAACTTTGATTTTTTAAAAATGAGAAAGTTAAATTACTTTTATTAACTATTAGGCATGCAAGTTGACTCTTAATTTTAAAAATACTTTTCTAATATTTTTTTCCACTGGGCTTTTCTTCAGATGTTCCCATAATATGCAAATCATTTCATAGTGGATACAAAAGAAGCATTAAATATATTAAAACCTGCATTTTAATAAAGTTGTCAATGTATAATACATATCGTGCAACTAAGGATGTTAAAAAGCAATAAAAAGGTAATAGTGGAACAGACCTAATTTTACAGTCTGATTTAAATGAGCATTTTGTAAAGGCTGATGGATATGGGTCCAAAAGATTTCATGTTTTATGTGTCATATTTAGGTTTTAAAAATTGTATACATATTTCAGTTTGTTTCTTGTGAAATGTATATGTACACGTATGCAAGTCCAATTTGAACATAAGGCCCTTAACCATTTGTGTCTCTCTCTTGTTTTTCCCCAGATGGAGTAGATATTGAGGATGACCCCTCCTGCTCATGGCCAGCTTCATCACCTTCCAGTAAAGATCAGACTTCCCCAAGCCATGGAGACGGTTGTGATTTTGGTGAAGAAGAAGGTGGCCCAGGGTTGCCCTACCCATGCCAGTTTTGTGACAAGTCGTTTAGCCGCCTCAGCTATTTAAAGCATCACGAGCAAAGTCACAGTGATAAGCTCCCTTTCAAATGCACATACTGCAGTCGCCTCTTCAAACACAAACGGAGCAGAGATCGCCATATCAAACTTCACACAGGAGATAAGAAGTACCACTGCAGTGAGTGCGATGCAGCATTTTCAAGAAGTGATCATCTTAAAATCCACTTAAAGACTCATACCTCTAACAAGCCATATAAGTGTGCCATTTGCCGCCGTGGATTTCTTTCCTCTAGTTCACTTCACGGTCACATGCAAGTCCACGAGAGGAACAAAGATGGTTCTCAGTCTGCCTCCCGAATGGAGGAGTGGAAAATGAAAGACACTCAGAAGTGCAGTCAGTGTGAAGAAGGTTTTGATTTTCCTGAAGATCTCCAGAAACACATAGCAGAATGCCACCCTGAGTGTTCTCCAAACGAAGACAGAGCTGCTCTCCAGTGTGTTTACTGCCATGAGCTCTTTGTAGATGAAAGTTCACTTGTAAACCACATGGAGCAGAGTCATAATGGGGCAGAAAAGAAACATATGTGCAGTATTTGCTCAGAGAACTTCCATACGGTTGAAGAGCTGTACAGCCATATGGATAGTCACCAGCAACCGGAATCATGCAACCATAGCAACAGCCCTTCTTTAGTGACTGTTGGCTACACCTCAGTTTCTAGCACCACACCAGATTCAAACCTCTCAGTGGACAGTTCAACTATGGTAGAAACGGCTCCTCCAATATCAAAAGGCCGTGGAAGAAAGCGGGCAGCCCAACAAGTGCCAGATATTACTGGGCCTTCAAATAAGCAAGCCAAGGTTACCTACAGCTGCATTTATTGCAACAAGCAGTTATTTTCCAGCCTTGCAGTACTGCAGATACACCTGAAAACTATGCATTTAGACAAACCTGAACAGGCCCATATTTGTCAGTATTGCTTGGAAGTGTTACCTTCACTTTACAATCTGAATGAGCATCTTAAGCAAGTACATGAAGGCCCGGATCCAGCACTGATTGTTTCTACCATGCCTCCCATGATCTATCAATGCAACTTCTGCTCAGAAGTTTTCAGTGACCTCAACACTCTTCAGGAACATATCCGATGTACTCATGGATTTGCAAACCCTGCTGCTAAGGACAGTAATGCATTCTTTTGTCCCCATTGTTACATGGGCTTTCTTACCGATTCGTCTTTGGAAGAGCATATTAGACAAGTCCATTGTGATCTCAGCAGTTCCCGTTTTGGTTCCCCTGTCTTAGGTACCCCTAAGGATCCAGTTGTGGAAGTATATTCTTGTTCCTATTGTACAAATTCTCCAATATTTAACAGTGTTCTTAAACTGAATAAACATATAAAGGAGAACCATAAGAACATTCCATTAGCACTAAACTACATCCATAATGGAAAGAAATCTAGAGCTATGAGCCCCTTGTCTCCAGTAAATATTGAGCAGACTTCTTTAAAGATGATGCAGGCTGTAGGTGGTGCCCCACCACGCCCTGCTGGTGAATACATTTGTAATCAGTGTGGTGCTAAATACACTTCCCTTGATGGTTTTCAGACTCACTTAAAAACACATCTTGATACCGTTCTGCCCAAATTGACATGCCCTCAATGCAACAAGGAGTTTCCAAATCAAGAGTCACTGCTGAAGCACGTGACTATCCATTTCATGATAACCTCCACTTACTACATCTGTGAAAGTTGTGACAAACAGTTTACTTCAGTGGATGATTTGCAGAAACATTTGCTTGACATGCATACTTTTGTGTTTTTCCGTTGCACTTTGTGCCAAGAGGTGTTTGATTCTAAAGTCTCCATTCAGCTTCACCTGGCAGTGAAGCACAGCAATGAAAAGAAGGTTTACAGGTGCACCTCCTGTAACTGGGACTTCCGCAATGAGACAGACTTGCAGCTCCATGTTAAACACAATCATTTAGAGAATCAAGGAAAAGTACACAAGTGTATTTTCTGTGGTGAGTCTTTTGGTACTGAGGTGGAGCTCCAGTGCCACATTACAACACACAGCAAGAAATACAACTGCAAATTTTGCAGCAAAGCATTTCATGCTATCATATTGCTAGAGAAACACTTGAGAGAAAAGCATTGTGTTTTTGAAACAAAAACTCCTAATTGTGGAACCAATGGAGCATCTGAACCTGTTCAGAAAGAAGAAGTAGAGCTACAGACCTTGCTAACAAACAGCCAAGAGTCTCATAATAGCCATGATGGCAGTGAAGAAGATGTTGATACATCTGAGCCTATGTATGGATGTGATATCTGTGGGGCAGCCTACACAATGGAGTCTCTTCTGCAAAACCACCAGCTTCGAGACCACAACATCCGACCTGGGGAAAGTGCCATAGTGAAGAAAAAGGCAGAGCTCATTAAAGGGAACTATAAGTGTAATGTGTGCTCTCGAACATTCTTCTCTGAAAATGGACTTCGTGAACACATGCAGACGCATTTGGGACCAGTGAAACACTATATGTGCCCAATATGTGGTGAGAGGTTTCCATCTCTTCTGACTCTTACTGAACATAAAGTCACACATAGTAAGAGCCTAGATACAGGAAACTGCAGAATTTGCAAAATGCCACTCCAAAGTGAAGAAGAATTTTTGGAGCACTGTCAGATGCATCCAGATTTGAGAAACTCTTTGACAGGATTCCGTTGTGTGGTATGCATGCAGACAGTGACTTCTACTTTAGAGCTGAAGATTCACGGCACATTCCACATGCAAAAAACGAGCAACAGTTCAGCAGTGCAGTCTACAGGGCGGGTGCAGCATATTCAGAAACTGTACAAATGTGCTTCATGCCTGAAGGAGTTCCGTTCAAAGCAGGATTTAGTGAAACTTGACATCAATGGCCTACCATATGGTCTGTGTGCTGCCTGTGTTAATCTCAGCAAAAGTGGTAGTCCAAATGTCAACATCCCATCAAGCAGTAATAGACAAGGCATGGGCCAGAATGAGAACTTGAGCTCCACTGACAACAAAAACAAAGCAGGAGGGCTGAAGACTCGCTGTTCCAGTTGCAATGTTAAATTTGAATCAGAAAGTGAACTCCAGAACCACATCCAGTCAGTCCACAGAGAGCTCATTCCGGACAGCAACAGTACTCACCTGAAAACCCCACAGGTCTCACCAATGCCCAGAATCAGTCCATCTCAGTCTGAAGAGGTAATTCTTTTTTTTTTGTTTTCGTTAAAAAAAAAAACTTTGACAAAAATATGCCATTTATCTTTTTCTTCTTTTTTTGCTAGATAGTTTACAAGGATATTCTTAGTCTGAATTTGGCATAGCCATTACCTAGCTAGCAATTATTTGCTTCTTGATAAGCCCTGTGTTTTGGCTTGAATGGTGCAGAGTAGGACTAATTCCAGCCTCCCTAGGATATTGTCTTCTTTATCACTGAAGAGAATAATCTTCATGCCAGCACAACTGAGATCTGGAATCTTAGCTGAGGTTCATTTTGAGTTGGAATCCCTCGTTCTGAGTTATGCTTACGGCACAGAGTGTTAATGACATAAAAGTAAACCACATCAAGCCAAAGCGTTGGCATGCAGAGTGCTGTTTTTTGAAAATATTTGTGAGCAACAAAGCAGGAGGGCTATTTTTGTAAATTATGTTGTTGACATTAATTTTTCCCTGTCTTGCTCTACTTTGATTAAAAAGAAACACCACAGTGTAACACCTACTTTTGCTAAAGGGCAAATTAGTCTTTTCATTGCAATTCAGTTTTTATTGTGTCTATTTTTTTTTTGACAGAACATCATGCTAGGCTCTGGATGATTAACATTTCCTGAGAATAATCTGTAATATAAAATTGCACAAATGTGAATGTCCCAAGGGGCATTAACGAGATCACATTCTTATTCCAGATTAATTAATTTTCAATAAATGCTGTGCCCTTGTTCTATTATCATAATCGCTAACACAAGTTAGAATTGCCAGAGGGGGCATTCCCAAGAATACTTAAATGTACATTATTTAGCCCTTAACTTGCTTTAACTTCCCTTTTGTTTACTCAAGGGGCAGGCAACATATGGGCCATTCACTACATCCAGTCACTAAGTTTTGTTCCACTATTACCCCTTTCCCCCCTTCCATGCATACCTATCCTGTTGGAAGCTGAGAAGATGATAACTGTGGGGAAAGTAAGTAGCAATCAGGGCCAGGGGAAAAGCCATGGAAGGCCAGATGCAGGCTGTTAGCCGTGCATTGTCTATTGCTGGTCTAGACCATTAGCTTAGTTAAAGTAAAATAAAAGTATTTTAAACAGAGCTTGTTTGTAATCATCTGTGATCCTCATTTTGATTTTTCCCCAAAGACTAATTAAATCAGATATTCTTATAATTTCTAGCTGAGATTCTGCACTAGGCTATGTAACTACATGTTGGGAAAATGTTCTCTTTCTGCCGTTCTAGCAGAAATGCCTAAAGAAAAAAGGATCTCAATCCAATGAACATTCCCTCCCTATAATCCTTCCTTTCCCCTTAATAAAGGGCAGGCAGAGAGTAGAAATGCCAGCTGTCAAGAAGAAGCTATCTTGGCCTGTTCTTGTTCCACTGAAATCACCAGGTGAACCTTTTCTTGCCATGGAGATAAGCACTGTTACCTACTAATGCCTGCTCATCCAATCTGCTGTAAAAGGCACAACTACAAGAGCACTAAAAAGTTGACAACTTTACAATCCTTACCAGATATCAGTCAAAGGAAGTTCAGCATCATTCCTGTTCTCTGGCTCTAGCCTTGGATTATAGATATCCATCTCTTCCAGAAGTACTGTATATACCTAACATGGAAATAATAGCTTTTCAGTTGGCTGGAAAAGCGCTAAATATCTGAAAGAAGTAACTGCCTTTTCTCAGACTGTACATAACTTGGGCATAGGAGACATGTCTGTTTACTTGATTTTTCTGCCACCACAACTCACATCCAAATTTGTGTTAGCACCTGCTGGGATAAGCAAATACTGCAGCAATCACATAACAAGTTTATTGAATATCATGAGTCTCTCTCCAAATGAAGGCAATAGAAAAGTAATGTCTCCCTCTGGTTCCATCACAAAAATTGATAACCATAGAAGCAATAATATATGATATGCTGATTTGTGCTGTGTTAGCTTTATTATTCTTTCTCCAATGGTTCTTCCAAAATACAATGTATTATAAGATTGGGAGGGGGAACCTATGCTTTACCTGGGACCACTGAAAATATACTGCCAGAGTAAACCACAACTTTCCCCTTTGTTGAGAAACCCAGAACAGTGATATTGCTTGAACTTGGCCCAGAAATGTAAGATCGTATGGAAAGGGGTCACAGGATGGAGGAGAAGATAGTTGGCAATGGCGATATTACATTTCCTTCTGGGCGGGGCTTCTTTTCTGGAAAAAGAGGTGCAGGAACTCTCAAGAGGGAAATGAAGTTTTCAGTTTGTATACTGAAAACTCATGAAGATTTAAACGTTTTAAAAAGAATTTTGTTGAAGAGGTTCCAGAACAGAGTTCCAGCCCATTCTCCCAGAAAAAAAGCACTATTTCTGGGGGGGAAACACAACCTTTCAGTTTGTTATAGTTTTAACATGAATGATTTAGGGCTTCAAATCTACTTTCTGTTTAATAGTATTAGGCAGTGGTCCTGTTAACACTTTTAGCTGTCTTATCAGAAACAATGGGCTGGATCCAGCCAGCTTTTTCTCTCAGTCTCATCTCATTGCTCTCCTTACTATGGTTCCCATTCCACATGGCCATGCATATCACGTTATCCTCAGCAGTCTGGATAAGTTTTCCTATCAAGATAGCAGTAGCTGTTTGTCTCTTACTCTGTCTTGTTTTTACTTAGTTTTAGTTCTGTTAACCTCAGCAAAGCTTTTCTGGTCTCTCTTTCAACAGCAGAAAAGCTGGTTGGACCCAACTAGCTGGGCAGATAACATGGTTTAAGAGTGTTGCTCTTCTTCGCACTGATTAGGCCTCTGCTGGAATATTATGTCCACCTGTGGTCATCACATTTTAAAAAGGGTACATATAAATGAGAAAAGATGTCGCATGAATGCCAGAATAATGATGGGATTCAAAATAGATACAGGTGGGTAGCCATGTTGGTCTGAAGCAATAGAACAAAGTTTGAGTCCAGTGGCATCTTTAAGACCAACTAAGTTGACTTGTGGGTATATGCTTTTGTGTGCATGCACAGTTCTTCAGATACATTGCAACAGTTTTCCTCAAGC
Source organism: Gekko japonicus (assembly GCF_001447785.1). NCBI lineage: Eukaryota > Metazoa > Chordata > Lepidosauria > Squamata > Gekkonidae > Gekko > Gekko japonicus. The sequence goes on along the minus strand of NW_015161978.1, from coordinate 375,723 downwards.
CTTACATATAGGGGGGGGGGTTACTTGCCAGGAAGGGCTACTTAGAGTCAAGATGCATAAGTAACTGAACACTAACTATTGCTGAGATTGGATTAAAGCCGTTGGTAAGACCTGTGAATGGCAGCAAATTAGCACACAAATACAAATAACAAACAGATGTGGGAACTAAGTCTGAGTCCAGTAGCACCTCTAAGACCAACAAAGTTTAGTTCAATCTTGGCTGTACTTATGCATCTTGACTTTAATAATTAGCCCTTCATGGCAACTAAACCTCCCCCACCTATATGTAACTCTGGAGGAAATCAGTTTCAGTGTATCTGAAGAAGGTTTGGTAGCCCCCAGGTCCGGGCAGGGATTACCCCACTCCTGGGGGCTCCAATTTACACCCTAGCCAGCTGGCGTGTGGGGGAAGCCCCGTCCCCAAGTGGCGGCCACCCCTCTCCCTCCCGCTAAAAGATTGAAAGGGCTTCAGCTGATTGGCAGTGATCACGTGGCCCGCCAACCAGCTGGAGGGCCCTTTATATCTTTTAGCAGGGAGGGAGAGGGGCTTTTGCCGGCCACAGCTCCGCTGGCAAAAAAGACTGGTCTTTTGGAGCCAGTTTGGTGTAGTGGTTAAGTGTGTGGACTCTGATCTGAGAGAACCGGGTTTGATTCCCCACTCCTCCACTTGCAGCTGCTGGGTGACCTTGGGCAAGCCATAGTTTTGTGAGAACTGTTCTTGAAAGAGCTCTCTCAGCCTCACCTACTTCACAGGGTGCCTGTTGTGGGGAGGAGAAGGGAAAGAAGACTCTTGAGTGAAGGGTGGGGTGTAAATCCAATCTCCTCCTCCTCCTCCTCCTCCTCCTCCTCTTCTCTAGCCCTTCCTTGCAACTAACCCCCACCCCATATATGTAAGACTTGAGGAAAACTGTTTCAATATATCCGAAGAAGTGTGCATGCACACAAAAGCTTATGCCGAGAATTAAACTTTGTTGGGGTTCAAAATGTATTACATACAGTGACATGGTGATGCAAATAGGCTTGAATAGATAGCCTAGAGGGGGGGGGGAATAATTAGCAAAGACATGACAGGCATTTTCAAGGATCCTAAATTCTACCTCTGAACATTTCTCGCCTTGAAAACCCTACAAGGGTACCCATAAGTTGTCTGCATCATGATAACACTTTCCACCACCACCAAAGTCTACCTCAAACGAAAACAGGTACAGGAACAAAAGACAGCAGTATTTCAAACAACTGCAATGCAGATTTCAGATGGTTAGTAGAAGAAGAATTAACAGAATAAATTTGGATGAAGTTAATAAATATTACAGAATCGCCGTATTTGGCCCTTCAGAGGAAAATGGCCAAATATCTGTGGGAGTGGCTTAGGCTTAGAAAGGCCAGGTAGTAAGAGTAGATGTGGTGTTGATGACTTTGGGTGTTCTTTGAAATTGCAGTCACTGTGAGCAAAATCTTTAAAAACAGCCATAAGAAAAAGCACTTCCATTCTCCCTTTGTTCATCATACACAACGGTGGAGATCCTGAGAGGCAGCAAACCAGGGCTCTGTAATTATCAGCAGCAAAAATGGGAATGATACCATTCTTAAGAGAGCGGGTAGAAAATTTAATCATAACCATTTATGTAGTCCTTGGAAGAAGACGAACTTTGATTTTTATTTATTTCTTATCTTTATCTCCAATGGAGCCCCAAAGGGGTTTATGTCATTCTCATCTCCATTTTATCCTCAAAACAGCCCTGTGTGGTATGTTAGGCTGAGAGTGTGTGACTGGCCCAGGGTCACTCAGATAGTTCCCATGGTAAGGTAAGGATTTAAACTTGGCTCTCCCAGTCACTCTAACCTCTTCACCAGACTGCTTTTGCAACTTTTTTTTAATATATATATTGACAAAAATCTTTTAGCCCCCAAATATGGCACCTTTCCCTTTATCTTCTGTGGCTGCATCTATGAGTCTGCCCTTTCGATGACATAAGAAAGCAGTTGCAGCCATATGGAACTTTGTTGATTTTTCATAGATCAGCTCTAACTTCATAAACAGGTTGTATGTCTATCTCTGTTGTTTCTGTTTGCATATAGAGAAGGGTTTTACAATGTATTTATTGCAGTGTAAAGCTATTTCCCCCCATTCAGATATTAAGCAACGATATAGTGTGGGGGGGTGTCTGATGAAGATGAGAGTAAAATACGTGGGTCTTCTCATAAAGCCAGGCTTATTTATCAAAAAGAAACAACAGTGGTTTTCAAAGGAGAAACAGAGAAACTTGATGTTGGCAGGGTTTTTTAAGGTGATGGAGATTTATAAAATTTTAAAGAGGCCTACATGTTGCCTTTTGTCAGAATCCTGAGAGCTTTTACAAAATTTGCGATAGGCATAAGAGTTGAAGGAGTATTCTCCAGTGAACACTTGCAAACTGTTACTTTTATTGGGCACAGCTGTTGCTGATTGTGGGTGGATTTTTGAAAGAGTGGTTGGTTGCTTGAATGCTACCTCGTTGTCTTATAGCATGTTTTTTAACGTAACAGCTGTGGGGAAAGAATAGCAAATGAATATCACAGGTACAAACTATCTTATCAGCCATCAGTTTTCTACAGTTGTTAGGGCCAGGAGTATAATTTTTTGGCAAAATTCAGAACCCAGACTTCCCAGGAGATAGTTTGGAGAGAAAGAGCAAGGAATGGGCACCTGAATACACCACCAAGAAGAGGAAACCTATGCTTGCTGCTTTGTTCTGATCTCCCTACAAATCCCAGTTAATGCTTCACTGAGAAGTGGAAAGACTCAAACTTTCTACAGAACACTAGTAAATCCCAGTTATAACAATTACAGCTAATCAAAAAAAGTCCCAGATTTCAATATTCTCACTGCCCAGGATCAAGCCTGTACCCAAATGCACTGAATTTCATTTAGGACTCAATCAAGAAAAGCTTGTGGAAACAGGTCAACTGACGCAGTTTGTGAGAGAACTAGAGATGGTGCCCTGTGTATCTCTTCAGGCAGATTGTTCATAATGTGATGGCTGTCACTGAGAATACCAGTGTACCTCCCAACAGATGACATTTCTATCTAAAATGGTTGGACCCAGTGAAGTTCCCTGAAACTTTGAACCTTTGCATGCTATGAAACAGTGAGCATGAGAAGTCATCGACTGAACTTCTTGGCTTGGTTATTTGAACCCTATTATCCATGTCTAGTCCAGCACTGATATGATTACATTACATGGGCTGCGGTTACACGGAGCATTAGCCACGCTATAGATACAGAAGATAGGCGGATTTTCCGGGCACGATCACAGCGCCACAACTGGGAAGCGTAGAGCTCCCGTGGCGAAACCGAGGCTTCCCGCTGAAGATGCGGGGTAAAAAACTAGTACCTCCGAGGTACTAGTTTCCGGAAACCATGGGGCAAGGGCGGGCGCCTGATCGTGTTTCTGGTGGTAGGTCATGGCATCCGGTGCCCGCCCATGTCCCGTCGCTAAAAGGTGTTTTTTTTCCAAGTCTCCACGGGATGCGCACAAGCACCCAACGGTGCATGTGCACACTTCGTTTAAAAACAAACAACACAGCCCCCTCCTCTTTTCCATACCCCCCAACTCCTGGCTCGGCCTGCTCGAGAGGAACTCTCTGCACCGGGCAGCAGAGGGGGATGTGCAAGGGGTGTGTGGCGGGAGGGCAGCCTGGGTGAAGCTCCTTCTGGAGGGGACCGGACGGAGGACACAGTTTGCATTCCTCTGCAGCCCTGGAAGGGGTTAAACCTGCGGAGCCTTTTGCTAGAGAGGCTGCTTCTTTGCCGCGCCGCAGGATTGTCCTGTGATCAGCACCCCCCCCCTAGCCACGGGACCTCTACGGGACTTCTGATCGCGCAACCGCGCGTTATTTTGCTCCGGGGCAAACAGCCCCCCCCCCACACATTTTCCTGCCCTTGTGACCGGGGCCATGGTTGTCTTCTGACAATTAAAGCAGCAACCACCAAGACATTTTAAGTGGGAATGAGGTTTGTCCTCTGTCTTCTCTCAAATTCTCTGTTGACTTCTCCATTCCACTTGTGACAGTATAGCATATGTGATGTACATTGTCTGTGGATTTGTCTCATATTGTTGCATAATCTGCTGTGTATGTATCTGAGGTCTTTGGCTTGGAACTAGACTCACCCTCAGTCTTTTTCATCTTAAAATTGGAAAATGGTTTTCTACAATATCTGCTAAACACTTCTTCAGAATGTGATGAACGTATGCTTGCTAGTCATCAGACCAATAACTAGTCTGCAGCTGGACTCACCTGCTTTAGTTATCAGTATACATTTCTGCTGTTTTGCATTTTTATATAGTTTAACTGGGATTATAGTTGATTTTAGATGGTTTGATACCATGTATGGCTAGTACTCTTTTGTGGCAGAAGATTTGTAAGCACGTGCAATAGACATACACCAAACAAAGTATATTCAGTGATCTCTATTTTCTAATCTGTCCGTTTTTGCCTCCTAATATATTCCTCAATTTCCATTTTCTGACTGTCAAGTGGATCCTTAGACTCTGTTTTTTAAAAGTAGCTCACGTATGTGCACTTCTGGTTTAGTGCACTAGTCTTCAGCTGGTGAGAGAGTACCCAGAACCAACTGAAACCCTGGCCTAAATTAGGTTGTACTAGTAATATAATATCATCACTAATTCAAGAGGAAGAGGGGAGTATGATGTGAGACAGAGGAAGTGATAGCCAGTTTTGTAGGCTAGGCCTATGTCACTTGGGGAGTAAAGAATTAAAAACAACACTTTGCCTGAAAATCAAGAAATCAGTGCTAAGCCAGATACTGGAGGATGGCTGAAATATGTTTTTGCCAGGGCTGTATCATGCTAGTGAGGAAGTCACCCCCCCCCCCAGGATTAGGGATGTTGTGGTCAGGTGAGTTCCATGGCTTTAAATACCTACAGGATTACTTCCTCCTTTTAGTCATTTTGCCTTCCCAATAAAGGGTTGAGGGAGCCCCAGGTACAGTCATTAGTCCCAAGCCAGCATGATGCTGCAGATTGCCAGGTGTTACTAGTCCTCAGAAGCTACACCTGAGAAGTGGAGGAGGGTATAAGGGAGACAGGGGTAGCATGGGGGCTTCATGAGAGACCAGGAGGTGCTGAGGAATCAGGCTCTAAGCTATTGCTGTAAGAAGCCCCCACTGGTGTATAGGGTTGCCATTCCCTGGTTGGGGTGGGGGATCCCCCAGTTTGGAGCCCCTCCCCACACTTCAAAGTGATCAGAAAGTGGGGAGAAATGGCTGCAGGAATTACCCCCACCAACCAATGTGTCTACATCACCTGGAAGTGACATAGGCCACGTTGGTGATGTGGGTGCAGGGGTGACATTCTGTTTTTTTGGGCAAAACTCTATAGTAGAATTAGCTTTAAACCATGGAGCTTTGCTCCAAAACCAGAGTGTCACCCCCCTGACATCACTGACATGCCTACGTCTCTTCCAGGTGGCATTGCACATTGTGCCTGATATTCCCGGTTTATGTATGTCACCTGGAGGTGATGTAGGAACATCAAACTTCTTCCCTCCCCTCTCCCAGAGCCTCCTAGTAAGTCTCTTGTGGGCTTCTTGGCCAGACCTGGCAATCCTAGTGGTGTAAGAGCCTGCTGTCTTTGTCTATATTGTGGAGTATTTCTTTTCTTTAATTAAATTAATTTTTATTACAAAGATAACTTGTCTCTGTGAGCTTTCTTGATCATCCAGATGCCTAAAGTACCCCTGCCTTAGGCAAAACAACCTCTGGCAAAAGAGCTGTATTCAGGTTTTAGTGGATGTCCTCCTGTCCACTGGGATACATCCTCCTTGATGTAGTCCACTTGTCCAGAGAGCTGGTAGGCAAACAGTAGCAGCATCTCTCCTTTCCACTATAGCCATTGGTCATGTTGATTTGCTTGTCCATAGAGCAAGCAAGCTGACCCTGGATCGCAGCTTCTCTGGCCTCTGCCATCCCACTCCTGTTAGTATGCACAACCACATTCTCCATTTACTGAAGTTTTTGGATGCCAATCAAATGTGATTTCACTAAGCATGTGTTATATAAGTCTAGTCTCGGGAAGGGGGTGAATGGTGGTTGATAAGTTATGCTAATTGAAGTAATCAATTAATTCAGAATTGGGCTAGAAAGCCCATAGTGTCTCTGAATATGAAATCCGAATTGACGTGAGATTTCTACAAGCACTGTCTTCTAGTCCCATCTCAGTTTATCTGCTGTGGAAGCAGGTGCTGATCGGAAGTAGTCAGCCAGCCATTTTATGAACAGAAAGCAGGAGTTTCTCTCTGTTCTCTTCCTCCATAGCCTTTCCCCAGTGCTTCAGATAGAAGTGGAGGAGGAGATGAACAAGAAGGCAGGATGGTTTTTCTCTCCATCTGCCTATTGAATAGCTGCATCTCTGCCTCTGTAGCAGCTGCCCATTTGTTGTGAAGGTTAGGAAGGAAAGAAGATGAGGAGGATTAGAAGAAGAAGAGGAGGAAGAAGAAGAGATTGGATTTATACCCTGCCCTTCACAACCCAAAGGTGTCTCAGAGAGGCTTACAAATTCTTTTCCCTTCCCCTCCCCACAACAAACACCTTGTGAGGTAGGTGGGGCTGAGAGAGCTCTTGACAGAAACTGTTCTTTTTCAAGAACAGCTCTTATCAGTACTATGGCTTGCCCAAGGTCATCCAGCCAGGTACAAGTGGAGGAGTGGGGAATCAAACCCGGTTCTCCCAGATTAGAGTCCGCACATTTAAACACTACACCAAACTGGCTAGGAGGAAGCGTCTTTGTCTTGGCTTGAAGGAAATTTCTCAACCACCCGTGGATGAGAGGACTTGAGTTTCTGCTCCCCAACATAGGAGAAGGCATGTGTTGGTAACTGGGGATTCCCTACTGAGAGGGGTAGAGGCTAAAGTGTGCCGACCAAACTTGTCGTCTCAAGAGGTATGCTGTCTACTACGTGCATGCATCCAGGATGTGACAGAAAGGGCGGGAAGACTATTATCCTTTCTTGCTCATCCATGTGGGAACAAATTATACCACCCGGAACAGCCCAGAATGTATTAAAAGAGACTATGTGGCTCTGGGTAAAAAGGTGAAGGACCTGGGAGCACAGGTTGTATTTTCATCCGTTCTTCCTGTTGAAAGCCATGGCTTAGGAAGGGAAAGAAGAATACTACAAATAAATGACTGGCTACATGGATGGTGTCATCAAGAAAGGTTTGATTTTTTTTTTACCATGCCTTACTCTTTCAAGATGAAACTCTTCTATCAGGAGATGGTTTGCATCTCAAGAAGGTAAGGAAAAATGTGTTTAGTAAGAGCCTTGCAAACCTGATAAGGAGGGTGTGACGACCCCTTATCTGGGGAGGTCTGGTTTCCCTTTAAAATGTTCTTTATGTTTTTTTTTTACTGTGTATATCCGGCTGCCACCAGGAAATTTAAGGCTTTCCAAACCTTTATACTATAATATTTCTATCACTGGGTAGGTAGGTCGGTTTTTAGGCTTTCATGAGGGTCTATGTGTTTCCTGGGAAGTATTTCTTTCAGAACTGGTCTCTTAAATAAAAGTAGATTTATTGATATAATTCGTAAATAATATGGTACAACACTGTAACTAGGAATGGGTAAATACTAAACAATTGCTTTGGTATTTCACACACTTTTCCCTTCACTGTCAGGGATCTTGGCATGTAACTTTGTAACTTTAACTCAAGGTCATGTAAGTTCACTGTTTCTCTCCAGGACATACAGCCTTTCCTAAACTTTGTCTTCAGTTACTTTCATTTACATTTTACTATTCTCTCAGAACAACCTCAGCTGTTCTTAACTGCACACACACAAACTGCTTCTCTCTCAGACTTCAGAACGAACTAACTGACTGTTTAACTGTCCTCATCAACTGTCACCCTTCAGCTGTCAAAACCTCAAACTGTCACTCCTGATAGACATACATATTATCCACACAGCATCACTTCCAAAACCCCTCCCCCTCTCTGTCACTCACCAGTCACACCACACTTTCCTCTTCAAGCACTCTAGACTATCACATGCAACCAAACTTTTAAAGAGACACACACCCATAAACAAGGAATCGTTACAGAGGGCTTTAAACTAAATCCTGTGGGAAAGCGGGACAAAAATTCAAAGCCTAGTATGATGCCAATAACTGGAGTTAACAACACATATGCTACGTAACATTAACTCGCAAGTAAGTACAGAAACGAAACCCTCAGGGTGCATAAAACATGGATTCCAATGTCTCTTCACTAATGTGCAGAGTATGGGAAACAAGCAGGAGGAACTTAAAGTCCTAATACAGGAAGAGGACTATGATTTTAATAGACATTACTGAAATTTGGTGGGATGACACAATTGGAATATTAGGATTGAGGGGTAAACTTATTTAAAAGGGACAGACAAATAAGGAAGGGCATTGGAGTAGCATTATATGTAAAGGGGGTATATACTTGTGAGGAAATACATGAATATGAGCATGGAAGTTCAATTGAGGGTCTCTGGGTAAAAATAAAAAAGACTAAGACATAATAGTGATATTATGGCCAGGGTCTGCTATAAACTACCAAGCCAGGCAGAGGACTTGGATGAGACACTCCTAGAACAGATTACAAGGTTCTCAAAGAGATGGAACGTGCAGATCTGTCCTCGCAAAGGCGAGAGAGCTTGTATCTGAATAAAACTTGGTCTTAAAGGTGCCACTGAACTGTTTTGAGCCGGGGGGGGGGCTCTGTAACCTACCTGGCTGCTTCTTGCTCTGACTGAGGGCAGCTGAGAGCAGCGGGTGGGGCTTGATGCATGTACCCACCCCCTGGGCTCTTTACTGCCAGAGCTCCGCTCCTGTGCGCTCCTGCAGGAAATGACCCCTGGCGGTAGTACATAAACACCTACTTTCTTTAAATGAAACTAAGTCCTTGGGTCCTGATAAATTGCATCCAAGGGTACTAAAAAAACCTCGTGGATGTAGTTTCTGAACCTCTGTCCATTATTTTTGAGAATTCTTGGAGAACAGGTGAGGTGCCAGAACATTGGAGGTGGGCAAATATTGTCCCTGTCTTCAAGAAGGGGGAAAAGGAGGATCTGGGTAACTAGAAGAAGAAGAAGAAGAAGAAGAAGAAGAAGAGATTGGATTTATACCCTGCCCTTCACTTGGGAGTCTCAGAGCGGCTTACAAACTCCTTTCCCTTCCCCTCCCCACAACAGACACCCTGTGAGGTGGGTGGGGCTGAGAGAACTCTGACACAAACTGCTCTTTTTCAAGGACAGCTGTGCCAGAGCTTGTGACTGACCCAAGGTCACATCAGCAGGTGCAGGTGGAGGAGTGGGGAATCAAACCCGGTTCTCCCAGATTAGAGTCCGCCCACTTAACCACTACACCAAACTGGCTCTCCCTGACGTCTATACCTGGAAAAGTTTTAGAACAAATCATCATTCAGTCCTTGAGCATTTAGAAAGGATGGCTGTGATTACTAAGAGCCAGCATGGATTTCTTAAGAACAAGTCATGCCAGAATAACCTTATATCTTTTTTTGAGAAAGTTAGTACCTTGCTGGATCAGGGCAATGCTGTAGATATAGTACATCTTTATTTCAGTAAGGCTTTTGATAAGGTTCCACATAATATTCTTGTTGACAAGTCAGTCCTGTAGCTATAGAGGCAGAACGTAATTCCAAAGCTAGAACACACATAAATAAACACACCCCTTAAGAAAAATTGGCATCTCCTTTTATGCTTTGCTCCCCCCCCATAGGCAAAATCTTTAAAACCAATGTTCCCTCAGCAAGAACATTACAACAATTTATCTTCTTCCGTCTTAAATGTATCTTCTTTTTCCAATTAATTTTTAGCTTTTATAAGTCCGGTTCTGCCCATTCATGATATAAACCAAGTTCCTTTTTCCAGGGACATCTTCGCTTCCTTGAACGTCTTAAATCAAAAGAGTCCTTCCTTTTGTTGCATTAAAAACACATTAATTGAAGAATCCAACCTTTCTCTTAGCAAGCAGATCTTATGAAGTTGGGGTAGCGAGCCCTTTACTCCAAAACAACACTTTTTGATCCGCTTGCCAATCCAACTGCAAGTAAATGAAACTTTAGAATCTCCTTACCATTCATAAGTCTCTATGATCAAAGTGCACACCAAATACTGTCCCCTTAAAAATATAGCCGCTTTTAGTACAGATCCAGGTCACTACTCCACTTTAGCCACCAGAGGGCCCGCGATTCACTTTAAGGACAGAGTCTATGGTTAGGTCACATGACCTAGCTTTCCACTGTTCTCCTTCCTGAAGAAAACATTGGTCCCGCCTCCCTCTTCGCCTCTCGTCGCCATCTTTTGGGGATGTTTACATTAGCCGAGAAAGAATGCCAAAGTCTCTAAGGTCTGTTTAAACGCTCATCTTTTTTTCAGAAAAACTCTCCGCTACAGTCCATTGCTACAATTTGATCAGTCCCTCCAATCATGCTTTTGCATTCGCTTAAAACGTCGGGAGATAGGGCGTCCCCTCCCCCCCTCCGTTTATAGTAGGGGGACTTCACATCTAGACTTTGCTGTCTCGTTTCAATGAAAACTCACTCATCAGTCCTTGAATCGATCCACCAGGTCCTGAGACGGCCCCTGGGATCACACCAGGCAGAGAAAATCGCTAAACCTCCAAGCACTTGTCCCGGTGGTCACTTCGAATCCAATACTGGGAATCAGGGCAGGACCTTCGGGGCGGAGAGTAGCCCCCCTGTACCGGCTGACGGCCGAAGGTAGGGCTCTCCAAAGCTAGGTAGGGCTAGGAGCCCATTGCCTATGGGCTCCATGGGGGAGCGTGCACAATCACGCTCTCTCCTAATCCCCAATTCATGGCACACGTCTCTCGGAGGAGGCAAGAGACGCAGCCATCGTTGAAGCGCCGAAGACCGGAAGCCATTTTATTTTTTATTTTGTGACATTAGTGCCCCCTGACTTATATGCTCCCTCTGAGCTGTGGAGACTTGTGAGCAAAAGTTCTCCTTTGTGAGCTCCTGGCATTCAAGTGGTGAGCCAGCGATTTGGCTGCTGCATCAATTAGGTTGCCCTGGAGCCCTCCTTCCTGAGCTGAGACAAAAATGTGTGAGCTGGAAGCTAAGAAACTGTGAGCTCGCTCACACTAACTCAGCTTAGAGGGAACACTGCTCCCCACCACTGCCCCTTCCCCAAGCACGGCTTGCTTCCCCAGGCAGAGTGTGGACGCTGCAAAAGTGAGGGTTTTAAAATTTTTATTTATCTTTTATTTTGTGACATTAGTGCCCCCTGACTTATTTAAAGGCCCCCTAAATTACAAAATCTGGACTAAGAGCCTATGACAAGTTGGTAAAATGTGGTTTGGATCCTATTACTGGTAGGTGAATCTGTAACTGGTTGACAGATCAGATCCAAAGAGTGCTTGTTAATGGTTCCTCATCTTCTTGGAGAGGAGTGACAAGTGGAGTGCCTCAAGGATATGTCTTGGGACCTGTTTTGCTGAACATCTTTACAAATTATTTGGGTGAGGGAATAGAGGGAATGCTTATTAAATTTGCAGATGATGCTAAATTGGGAGGGGTAGCAAATACAGTAGAAGACAAAGTCAGGACACAGGATAATCTTGACTGGCTGGGAAAAGTTGAATTTCAGCTGAGATAAATATAAAATTCTGCATTTAGGTAGGAAAAATGTCTTGTCTTGGCAGTAGTATATACGAAAAGGATCTAGGGGTCTTAGTAGACCATACATTGAACATGAGTCAGCAGTGTGATGTAGTAGCTAAAAAGGCAAATGCAATTTGGGGCTGTATCAACAGAAGTATAGTGTCCAGGTCATGCAAAGTGGTGGTATTGCTTTACTCTGCTCTGGTTAGATCTCACCTAGAGTATTGTGTTCCATTTTGGGCACCACTATTTAAGAAGGATATAGACAAGCTGGATGGGTCCAGAGGAGGGCAATGAAGGTGAGGGGTCTGGAGACCAAATCCTTTGAGGAAAGGCTGAAGAAGCTGGGTGTGTTTAGCTTGGAGAGGAGCGAATGAGAGGTGATATGATAACCATCTTCAAGTACTTGAAGGGCTGTCATATAGAAGATGGTACAGAGTTGTTTTCTGTTGCCCCAGAAGGTCAGACCAGAACCAATGGGGTGAAATTAAATCAAAAGGGTTTTTGGCTAAACATTAGGAGGAACTTCCTAACAGAGTGATTCCTCAGTGGAACAGGCTTCCTTGGTAGGTGGTGGGCTCACCTTCTTTTGGAGGTTTTTAAGCAGAAACTAGATCGCCATCTAACAGCAATGTTGATTCTGTGAACTTAGGCAGATCATGAGAGGGAGGGCAGGCAGGGTTGCATCAATGCTTAGTTTTTGTGGCCCTTTCTTACATGCCACTTTGGGGTAAGAAGCAGTTTGGCCAGGGATCCTAGAGGTTTTCTTGTTTGTTTTGTTTTTTCCCATCTTCTGGGCATAAAGCAGGGGTCACTGGGAGTGTGGGGGGTATTTCTGAATTTCCTGCATTATGCAGGGGGTTGGACTAGATGACCATGGTGGTACCTTCCAACTCTATGGTTCTATTCAAGCTGAGCTGGAAAGAACTGGGGTGTATGTAGTGCTTACCTTTAGACTGAATGTGAATATTTAGACCAGGGGTGTCAAACATGTGGCCCACGGGCTGAAACTGGCCCCTACAGGGCTGGTATCTGGGCTGGTATCTCTTCAGCTTCTTCCTCCTGGGCTGCTGCTGTTGCATCACCAAGCCTATCTTACTTCCAGTGGCTGAGATCTCATCTTTCTCTTTTGGGGAGGAAGGGAGGGGGGAAGGAAAGAGAGAGTGCGCCTGTGTGCACCAGAGAAAAGCTTACCCAGTCGCTCTCTCATACTTCATCCTCCAAGGTTGCTGCTGTGTCTCCAAACTTCTCTTCCCTCCATTGGCTGAGATCTCTTCCTCCTCCTTTGGTGAGGGAGGGAGGGAGGGAGGGAGGGAGGGGAGAGAGAGCACATTGAAGACCAACAAAGTTTTGTTCCAAGTATAAGCTTTCATGTGCTTGCACATTTCTTCAGAGAGAGAAAGAGAGGAAGGTTTTTCTGCCAAGCACGATTTACATTAAGATTTGCTGTTTACTTTTGAGTCCTGATCTCTCTCTCATTCACACCCGCACACATTAAAGGGGGGGGGCAGGAAACAGATGCGTTCAGGATAAGGGGACTTAAAGGGAAATTGTTTTGGCTAATTCTGAGAAGGTTTTTTTAATTAGATTTCCCTGTGCCTATCTGGGATAAGTTTTTAAAAATGCATTTATGGTTCCATGTATTCCAGTTCAACACGTGGTCTCCCTCCCTCTCCTCCCACCTCACTGACTGCCTTTCTTCACATTAACCCTCCCCCTTGCTTTTTAGCTGTTTCAGGATCAGTAGCACTGAGTAGATTTTGTCCATTCTAAAATCCACACATTATTTCACTTGGAGAGATCCTCCTTTCCAGTTCTAACAGATGATAAAAGTAAGAGAGAAAAGAAACCTAATAGTACAACTTGCAGTTTTTATTAGTGGGAGCAAGACTGCAGAGCCAGTTTGGTATAGGAGAGCCAGTTTGTTGTAGTGGTTAAGTGCGAGGACTCTAATCTGGGAGAACCAGGTTTGATTCCCCACTCCTCCATTTGCACCTGCTGGATGACCTTGGGCAAGCCATAGTTCTGACAAGACCTGTCATTGAAAAAGAGCAGTTTCTGTCGGAGCTCTCTCAGCCCCACCTACCTCACAGGGTTGTTGTGGGGAGGGGAAGGGAAAGGAGTTTGTCAGCCGCTCTGAGACTCCTTTGGGTAGTGAAGGGCGGGGTATAAATCCAATCTCCTCCTCCTCCTCCTCCTCTTCTTGATGATTAACAAAATTTGTGGCAGGGCATGAGCTTTCATAGTCACTGCTCACTTCTTCAGATACAACTAGAATCTGAGTGGTTTCAGATGCCAGATGACAACAGCAGGCATTTGTAGGGTATGAGTTCTTGTAAGTCACTGTTCATATCTTCAGACTTATGTATTCTTTGCATCCTCCTGGACTGAATCCTTCTGGATCAAATTAAGACCTAGGTTTCCTGTCTCATTACTAATGCTGATATTTCCACGCCTATTACCCTTCAGCATATCACACCTAATCCAATCAAGCTTGCTATTGCTGTTCAGCATGTGAAATCATTTTTATAAAGTTTATATCTCTAGTACCTCATGTTACATTTTATGACACACATGACCCTGCCCAACATAGTGACATTTATGTCAGATCTGGCCCTCGTAACAAATAAGTTCGACACCTCTGATTTAAGCTATTGAATGAAGTATTACAATTACAGGGTGTGTGAGGTCCATTGGCATTTCTGGCCCTCACTGTTGTCATAACCTGGCTTCAGTACCTTCCCAAACGGCTTTGGGTTTGAGTCTCACACTGGGTCCCTCCCTCAGGCCCAAATAGGACATTGATCAAGGGAAGACTAGCTTAGTAGTAGAGTACCTATTTTACATGTGTGGTATGCTCTTGATTCTCAGCATTTCCAGTTATGGCAAATCCAAACGGTTTTCCTAGGAAACAGGAGGCCTTGAGATCCAGAATGAGTCAGAATGGACAATAGTGGGATAGATTGGCCAGTGGCCTGGTCTCTGCACACAGTTTCATTAATTTCTGTCCTTATTAGCTGTTGATTTGGATGATTCAGAGACAATCAAATATGATGCATAGCTTGTGCATTTGTACGGAATAAAAACAGGTATGCCTTCACCATAGTAAGCCCTGTGATCAAGAAAATTAAGTTTTGGTTAAACTCTATTTTAACCAGAAGATAAAAAACAGGGTTTAGTCGCTGCTCTTTATCTCATTCTATATCCCCCCCCCCCCAATCATTTTACCAGAGATGTAAGATGTGGAAACCTGGAAATAAGGCAATAATGATGAAGCCATGCCAAGTAATCTACATAGACAGTTTGTAGCATTTTTCTTAACAGCTATAAAACAGGAAATTGCGATGAAGCTTCAAAAACAGTATTTTTTAAAGCTCAAGATTATCAAACAGACCCATTTAATAGAAAGATAAAGTACATGAAGACTTAATTAATACTATGATTTATTTACCAAGACTCCTGCCCCTCGAGAGCCAGTTTGGTGTAGTGGTTAAGTGCATGGACTCTAATCTGAGAGAACTGGGTTTGATTCCCCGCTCCTCCACTTGCACCTGCTGGATGACCTTGGGCAAGCCATAGTTCTGTCAGAGGTGTTCTTGAAAAAGAGCAGTTTCTGTCAGAGCTCTCTCAGCCCCTCCCCCTACCTCACAGGGTGTCTGTTGTGGGGAGGGGAAGGGAAAGGAGTTTGTAAGCCGCTCTGAGACTCCTTTGGGTACTGAAGGGCGGGGTATAAATCCAATCTCTTCTTCTTGATCCCTGGAGCTTAAAACAGTGGCAGAACAGTTGTTCAGTTTGTCTCTGGGTATCACATTGGTGCATTTTTTTCTAACAACCAGTGAGCAATGCCGTTATTACATGGGATACACTGAATGCTTGCCTGTCTCATTTTCTGGGCACACAAGAGGTGGAAAATGTTCCTGTTGCGGGAGGGATTATTACTTTGAAAGTTTTGTTTTTTTCACACATGCTTTCTGGGTTGGCCACAGAGGTGGAGAACTGTATCACGAGTGGGCACCGATTTGAATGACTGCTCATGTAAATATTTTCACCTCCCCCCTCCTCTTGTGATTCCCAGAAATCACCAAAGGTTTTAATTTTTGCAGCTGCTGAACATTTTTGTGACTCTCCCCCTCCCTTTGATGCAATAATTACACAGTCGAGAAAAGAGTGATGTTTAGCAGTGCCAGGTGAAGCAGGACTGCAAAGATCTGTATATACTGTGCCTGTGTATGGGTATTTCTGCTACCACAGTTCTCATTGTAAACCTACATTATTAATATATTATTTTTACCTTTGCTAATGGGATTCTAATGTGACAGTCCTGTAGTCCAAGGAAGCTGAACTTGTCCCACACCCTCACCCAGGATTTTACTGGCGCAAACCATCAGGTACTATGTCACATTTCTGCATATCTAGCTAGGCTTGGCATTCTAGTGGGAAGGAAGTGCTTAAGTATGTTTGCTGATTTGAAAACTGAAGAGGTGTTGCTAGGCTAAGGGAAGTCTATTGTTCAAGCAGGCGTTTAGGTAGAACATAAGGATTATCCATAAAATTATATGTTTGCAAGCTTGGTTTAAACAGTTGGAGAAGATGCTAGAGAAGCTAATCAGACATTTAATAGAGGAACACCTAGCATGTTAAGATCTAATGAAAGATAAAGGGCACAGTTTCTTTAAAGTGAGATCATGCTTAGAAATGTTGATTGAACATTTTGATAAGTATATCCACAAGCACTGAAGCTACATGCATAATTTACCTGGATTTTTAAAGGCCTTGGAAATGGTACAGCACAAAGATTAATCTGCAGTGTAAGTATTTAACAGCATAAAAAGCTGTTTTTTAAGAAAGAAAAAATTATAATCTTTTATAATAAAGATACAAAAGATTAGTAAAATTTGACCAGGAAGAATAACTATTTTGTCTCTTAAGTAACACACTCTGAGAGCTGAGGAGGAATTTTTCAAAAGCTAAAGATTTGTGAAATAAAATACAAGGCTAATCAGACACTAAACAAATACATATGTAATTCCTTTTATTACAAATGGGTTTCAATTATGCCAGAGTTAAAAATTTTAATTTCCATTTGTTTCAGTGGAAGCTCATGCACAAACTTTGTTTCAGTGGTACTCATGCACAAACTTTGGCTGGATTATACCCAGAGCCCCTTTGAGAAAGGGTGAGATACAAATGAAACAGAATTTTCACCAAAGATTTCTCAAATGCTTCTAAACATTTGTCTAGTTAGTTAGCTTGCTAACTAGTTACTTATGCCAAGAGAAGGCTCTCCTCTGGCTGTAGGCCAGTGCCACAGAGGTAAGAGCTAATGGCGTCCTTTGAGCCCTCACACATTACATGACTTTCTCAGACGAGAAACATGTGTGAATTAGGAATAATTCTCTCTAACTGGCAGACTCAGGGAGACAACACAAGGTAACAGATCTGAGAGTCCTTATATCCTGTGCCACTGGATTGGTCCTCACACATTACATGACTTTCTCAGACCAGAAGCATTATGAATTGCTGTGTGAACTGGCAATAGTTCTCTCTAACTAGGAGACTCAGGAAGGCAACACAAGGCTACTGGTTCAAGTTTTCTTTATTTATTTATAGACCACCTTCCTCACTGAGACTCACTGAGAACACAGTGTTTGACAGTTTTATAGCCAATATCAAGCTGGTAGACAGTATAATGATGATGAGATTAAGAATGAATATCTAAAGCATTTGTTTAATTTTATTTACTTTAGTTATAGCCCATTTTCTCTGAAGCTCAAGGCAGATTGCAATGTAACAGGAACAGTAGGAGATATCAGTACAAGATATGAAATGCAAGCAATACAGAATCTTGATTACAGAAATTAAAAACAGTGCAACAATATTGCACCATTCTTTCCAACAGTCATCATCTAATAGTATTTCTAAAATTCAAGTAATACTTTATTTGTCACCCAGTACTACTGAATGAGAAAACCCTATAGAGGTAATGTAGTCACTGTGTTAGTGGAAATAATAGTTTTCTGCTCTGTGCAGAGACACAGAACTAAACTGTGGGAAATTTTGAGTGAATGATTAAACCTTAAATAATTGTTATTACTGGTTTATAATACTCAGCTATCATACCATCACATATTTTCTACTTTCCTCAGTAGCAAAAGAATACAGGGGTAGTTATACAGTTTTTGGATGGGAGAACACTGGAGTATAATGATGTTTTTGTAATGTTTATTTTATTTGCAAACTATAGAAACAGATCGTATTTGAATCAGAGGCCCCTGTGGCAGGGATTTGCTAACCCCAGGTCCCATTCTGAGAAGCAGCCTCTGCTTCACAAAGGTGCTTTACTTTCATCGAATTCATAAACTTCTCTGCCTGATTCTCTCTCAGTTCGTAATACACACTTTTCCCTTTCTGCCAAGCACTTGTCTGAGATTCTGCTCCCTATGGAACCCTTTCCCCTTCAGGGCGGGAAAAAACCTAGCTAACATCAACTAACCATTTTCCACTTACTAGCATATACTGTTAACTTACCCTTCAGTTCATTGCTAGCTACATCCCTGGCCAGGGCCTTTGTTGATGTGATATCACAGTTTCAGTTGACCAAGGGTGTTCTTGCTTTCCTCTGTCAACTTTGTTCCATGGTCCCCATTAAACCAGTTAACCCTTTTAAAAGAACCTCCCTGCTTTTCTATCCTTTAGGAAAGCATTCTCTAAACAAGAAGACTCAGAATCTCCAGACAATAAAATATTGAACTCAGTCAAGATGCTCCCTCTAAGCTGTGGAGTCTTGTGAGCAAAAATTCTACTTTGTGGGCTACTGGCATTAAAGTGGTGAGCAGGTGATTTGACTACTGCATAAATTAGTTTGCTCTGGAGCCATCCTTCCTGAGCTAAGACAAAAATGTGTGAGCCAGAGGCTAAAAAACTGTGAGCTATCTCACACTAACTTACCTTAGAGGGAACACTAGTCAAGACCAATGCTCCCTTTAAGCTGTGGAGCCTTGTGAGCAGAAATTCTACTTTGTGAGCTACTGGCATTAAAGTTGTGAGCGAGCGATTTGGCTACGGCATCAATCAGTTTGCTCTGGAGCCATCCTACCTGGGCTAAGACAACAATGTTTGAGCCAGAGGCTAAAAAACTGAGCTAGCTCACACTAACTCAGCTTGGAACACTGGTCAAGACCATAGTGGATGCTATTCTATTTCTCTGTGTCTTGGCTTGGGCAGAGCCACATTATAACCGAATTGAGCCCTGTTCTGAGAATCACCATGGAGTATATCTGCCTGCAGAGTCAGGAAGTCAGCAGCAGGCTCTCTAATAATTCTTAAGACTGACAACTTGCTCTGACAGAGATCAGGACCAACTTGAATCTTTTCTACTGGAGCAGGTTCAATGAAGCCCCACTTCTTTTAGAACAAGGAGCATCACTTGAAGGCCCCGCATGGTGCTCCTTTGGTACTCCGTGACCTCCTGGTGGATCCTTTCAATTTCTGATCTTTGGTGCTCAGCAACTGTGGCCCCTAGGCAACTGGGGACGTGGCAAGCCTTCTGGAGACTCTGGCTCAGAACTTCACAGACCTGGGATGCTGGCTTTGAGTTCAGGTTCAGAGGTCCTACATCTCTTCCAGCCTGTTTTTCCCCTGAGTGTAGTTGCTGGCTTGACCAGCAATCCACTCAGCTGTCTCCTCCTTGTATGAGGCAGAACCTGCTTTGTACCATTTCTGGCCAGAGCCTGTGTCATGCTTACTGAGTACCGACATAGCATCCTATTCTGTGATCATATTTTTACCTTTGCTTTCTTCAGCTTTACATTGTAAGGTCTTTGCTACGGAGAGTTCTCTTTTATTTTGTCCTGGACAACATTTTTGTATGGAAGGAGCTGACAGAAATAACTAAAAAGATGTAGTAGCAGTAACAAACATCCATTTCATTTAGAGACTGATATGAAGTAAATTCAAATAAGGGGGGGTGCTGCTGACTTCAGAAAAAGTTAATCCTTTTCTGTTTGTTAAAAAAGAAAATGACAGAAATAAGGATGCTGTGTTTGTTTCAAGCGGATGTGAATGTGACAGCATTTTTGATCATTTTAAAATCTGTGTTCATTGACACAAGACTAGTTAAGTGTGTTGCTGATTTAATAAATGTTGATGGTAACATTTTAGAAGCCCTTTGGAGTCTAAAAAGAACGAGTGTTTGATCTAGCAACAGTGACAAGAACAGTTTCCCTTTTTATGATAAAAGGAAATGTCTATGTTGATCTGCAAATATGGGAGATCATTCTGAAGGGGCTAGTAAGTGCTGCAATTTTTTGTTTTGTCAAGTGATTCCCCCCCACACACCTTTATTATTAAGCTTAAAATAAAGGGGGAAATTCTTCTATGTTGTGTCATGTATTCATCTGTCATAATTCTTGTTGACAAACCTCGACATACACGATGTTTTACAATTCTAACAAGAGAAAAGACCAGCCATTAAGTTTACGTTTTGTTGTTTTTCAATAAAGTCACATCAGGAATAATGCTAGGGTTATGCTAATAAACCATATATAATGCTGGTCATCTGGGAGCAAGAAATATTTCCTAACTAGTTCTAAAGGGAAATAATGTTGTGAAAAGGAGAGGGATTGTTATTTACGCAACGTGTGTTGGTCTGTGTGTCAGCATCAAAAACATCTTTTAAGGAGCTGGGCATACTAAATCTTTAGCCCTGATAGTTATTTTAAAGTCTCCTATAGATATGGACCTAGTAAAGGATTCCCATGTTTTTCTTTATAGAGTACTACATTTTGGGACCCTGTCTCAAACATAGTTGTCCTAATTTTAACATGTTAAAACATGTTCCTATTTTTCACAGTTAAAGAGTAAGAATAACTGGACCTTTTGGGTTGTAAAATTAAATTAAAGCTAGATTTGCTGTGCCACTACCCTTATTTATTTAAGGCTAAATGTTCAGCTTAAGTTAGTTTTAATGTGCCATTTAAGGGTTGACTTTATTATTTTAAACTGTATATCTTATATGTTGCTTCTTTCAAAGTAGCTTAAAATATAAATAAATAGACAATACTAAAGCAATGAAATCACAAATTGGGACATCAGTTCCAGTGATTTAAACACCACCATCTTTAACTGCAGCCAGTGTTTTCGTTCGGATTTAATCTGTGTAAATCTTTTTTTTCTTTGCTTTAAAAAATACCAAAAAGAGTTGTAAATTAAAAAGAGGACAAGATATGAGCCACTAACGATTGTTTACTCTTGTTTAATGTAAACATTCCTAGGAATTAGCCTAAGTAAACACTATCAAGACTTTAGTTTCTCTGTCACTGATTCCAAAATGGTGTTAGGATGCTTTTAGCATGGTTAAGAGGTCTTTTATTACAAGCACACAGGAGAAGGTAGACATTGTGGTCAGAAAAGGGCAGCCTAGAGGAGGCGGGGTCAACGACACAACGATGGTGGACGCCTTTCCCAGGTCTCTGGGGAGGCGCACCGTACAGCAGCGAGGGGGAGAGGCGCAGCTGGCTCTGCGCTTCCATGGGAGTTCAGGGAGAACTTCCAAGCCATAGGGCTTTGAGGGTGAGCCTCTTTTCCTGCTAACGGCAGGGGAATGGAGGCTCCCCTCCGCCCTGACGGTCCCTCTCGCTGACTGCGTCCTCTTAGCGAGGCCATAAGCTGTGTCGACCCGATCAAGCACAGGAGATCTAGCGGAGGAGCGATTAAGAGCGAGGTCAAGATAAGACCAACAATGAACTGTGAGTTAAAGAGCGAAAGTGAAATGAGCGATTTGTCTTCAGAAGAGAAAATCCCCTCCCCCTCAAAGGAAAAACTTTCTGAGCAATAGCA